>NC_056726.1:603492311-603699811 GCF_019279795.1 Protopterus annectens
ACTCGCTCACACATATTGTTCATATCTTTTTCAGCCAGATGGCCCATCAACACAACCCATCATATACAGTAGTGGAGGAAGATGAAATTGTCCAAAACCTGGTGCAGCAGTACACAATGCTGTTTTCCCGAAGCAGCCAGCACCAGTAGGAGCAGACTGCACTGTGGCAGGATCTTGTTAGTTGGGTAAATGACATAGGCATGCATAACCGGACATATGAGCAGGTACGCCATCACTGCAGTGATTTAATTAGACATGTCCAGCAGCGTGCGTCTGATATCCAAAGACAACAGCTTGCCACAGGTGGTGGGGTGGCCATTCATCCCCCCCTCACCAGAGTGGAGGAGCTGCTCCTAAGCGTGGTGACTCCTGGGCAACAGCAGCAACAACCTGTGACATGTCTTGTCATGTAGGCTGGAGCCACCCAGCATGTTCACATGCAGCGAGCAGGTAACATGCCCTATCTGTAGACTACAGTTAACTGTATTGTTAGATTATGTCTACGTGAGATGTGTACTGTGTGTTTAGCAGTTGTGCTGCCTAGTGTTATGCAATACTGATATTTGGAATATTATATCTACACCTGTGACTGTTGACTGTTGTTCCACTGTAGTTTAGCATACCCACTGTAGCAATGCCACAGTTGTGGCCACTGACGAACTCTCTCATATTCTCGTAGGTCCCTCTGGTGAGGCAGCAGGGCAGATGATCCATGCTGGTGAGTGTGGTATAACTGCAATGTTGGTAATGAAATGTGCATGTCATAGGTGAGGCGTAGGCCATGTACACGTAACACACCTACGCATAATGCATGCTGTGCATGTTTGCTGTAAGATGTTGCACAGCTCAGTAATGTCAGCAGCTGCCCCAATGACATGCAATACACAGAGCATCAGACACAGTGGTGGCATCACCATACTGCACATTGGATCGGTATAGTTGCTACAGCTGTACACAACATAACACGTTTATCATACGCAGTACACAAAAACATGCTACATATGGCGTTACCACACACCCGCTGTAAGGTCACACTTCAGTATCCCACATGTCATCCACACACACATGATGTACCTCAGGGGTAGAGGCCTATCATGGGGCTGTGCAACACTCCAACACATAACACAGTCGTGTTAGGCAATGCTCCCTATTGGGCACCTCACACACCCATGTACAAAGTGGCTGTGTAATTGTGAATGTAACCATGTCACTTCAGTTCAGGTACAGCATGCTAGGCACTGGTCTGTCACACATTAGTAGCCACGAGTGACCACAAGATGCATGATGATGATGGCACATGGTACTACACCCCATCCAGTTAGTGACCACAGTACTACACATAGCAGTCATTGCTTTGCACCTCAATGTTGTGTGTGTGCAAACATGTGCACCTATACACAATATGCATAGCATGTTGTGTGTGTGCTTACATATGCCAATATACACAATATGCACAGCAGTCGCCATCTGTACAAAGTGTCACATATATGTCCTGGAATGCTATTGGGTGTATAGGTCACATGACACACATTGGGTATGTGTGGTGTTTAATGTTGCAGTCGTGTAGCATGCCACGTCATAGCTGGCACCGACATATCTGCAATATGTCCCACACTCACCATAACCACTGTACAAGTGCCACGTTGAGCATTGGGATTCCTTCACATCTACATGCACCACTCATCCCGTGTGTGTACATAGCATGCATGTGCTACACCTGTGCCCACTATTATCTGCTATGGACACAGACACTGTAATCACACATGGAAATCTATGTATCACACAGATAACACATGCAGCCATGGTATGTATACCTGTGAGTGATGGTGCACAGGACATTGCAGAGCTGATAATACATGCACAGCAATGTTGTGTCCATGTAACACATTGTGTTCCAGGGTGTAGCCAATCACTGAACAACTACACACATGCATCAAAACCATGTATAATGTCATTAAATAGGGCCATCTACACTTGCACTCCATGGTCTTGAGTAACACATATTCTGCATACTGACACGTGTGAGGTGACTGTTTGCCTTGTGATACTGGCACCCTCCTTCACCCATTATTGGATATGTGTTGGATTGCTGGTGTGTGTATGTGCTTTAATGAGGAGTGTATTTGTGTGCATGTGTGCAAACATCATGTACAGATTGTAAAATGTGTTTCCTGTCTTCCTCTCACAGGTGCTGAGTTTGGAGTGGCTGAAAGCAGCAGGGAACCTGAAGTCACTGCCACAAATAGTGGAGATGATGAGACATGTATTTTGGCACAGGAAGGTTTGACAGGGTCTGTCATTGGTCCACCAATCGACAGTACACAGCGTTCAACCCCATCTATGCGCACACTCATACTGCCGATACATACCTCATCACCAATGGCCTTAGCCAAGGGACAGCATACGGTTAGCATTGACCAGGAGAGTGTGGTACCCATGGCACTTGCATCCCCTCACAGCAGCCATAACTGGATTCCTGGAATGGTGCCACATAGGTGGATGTCCAGGGGTTCTCGGGGGAGCGTCACTGGTCGTATTGCCCCTGGAAGACATGCCCCCAGAGGTATTACAACCTCCAGTATGTTCCGGGCTGTAATGCAGGCACAGGCACGTATGGAACGGTACACCAGATAGGGACTAAGAGTGCAGAGGGCCCATTACACCGCTATCAATGACAGCATCTGTGACCTTGCCAGTGCCATCCGGAATTACATTGAGGTCATTGACAGACATTGGGGGGAGACAATAGACGCCCTCCACAATGTGTCATCCATGAGCCAGGACCATGTGGGACGGGTGAGACATCGACACAGATGCATGCCAGCAACAGCTGGCAGTCGACGTGGATGGCACACAGATCACAGCTGCTCTCGTAGTGGCAGTACCAGCCCCAGCAATGCTGGGGCTGGCCTGTCTATTGACTGTCCTAGTAGACCCGTGGCTCTGGCCAGTCCCAGCAGGGACATGAGTCCAGTCATCATACCGCTGCCTCTGATGATAGTACCCAATCATGGTTGGTACCCGATACTGTCCGTAGCACCCCTGCCAGGCACAGGTACCGTGTTCGTGCCCAGAGACAGTGATCTGTACAGCCTAGCAGGTACAGTCTGTGGCTGTCCCACAACCTCCCATATATGGCAGCCACATGGTGGAGTCATGTGCATGCAGACACACACACATTAACCAAACAACTAGGGCTCACACATACACATTACATCAACATTGGCCCATGCTGTACTGTTGTCCCTCACACACACACAGACATGTCGATTGGATGGGTCAATGTCGGGCTCTGGCAAACCAACAACACACCCTGTGCATATGATGACACCTGTGCAACCACCTGTCATCTGTAACATTGACGCAGGAACAGGCTAACATGGTTCTGATGCACAGGGTGACATTATAGCAGTGTAGCAATATTAGCAAGTTGTCAACAGGAAAGTGTAATGATATCCTTCTAGGTATATCTGAGGAGGCATTATGCATCACAGCTCTGATTGTCAATGTAGTATTGTTTACACCAGTGTTAGGTCTAAGTATGTATTGTCCACCCATGTGCCACTTGGCTGAAGTGTACAGTGTTGCCAGCATGTGTTAGTGAGTGAACAGTACATGTGTGGTGTGTGCATTACAGATTAGCAGGTGTACATCTGTGAACATGATGGGTGCACACTGTCTGCATGTACGTGCATAGTGGACACATGGGACGTGTGACATACCCTGTTGTACACATTGTTAACATCTCATAGTATCTTTCGATGGCCAGTATGCATTCTACTACAGATCTGTACTAACATGAGTACACATGTGTGTATGACATGGGTTGACAGTATGCTGTGGGTGATACTGTTGATACCTGTCAATGATTTGCAGTCTGGTAGTATACACAACCTCAACAGCATGACTATAACCAATCATTAGATGATGTCCTGACAAATGGCACACAGTTGTAGGAAACTCTAACAGTTGGATCCTTCCGGTACTATACTATAACAGTGACCAGTGGTATTGACCGCCACCCGTTCTTGGGACCACAACTGTTTGGCATATAGCCCTCTTAGGTACATGCAAACACACTAGGGATATGTCCATCCACATCTGGAAATGCATGTATTGGCCTACAGTGCATTCCCTGGATGGGATGCATATCCTACACAAGGGTATCATACAGACAAATACCTGTTGTCCAATACATGCTGTATAGCAGTAAGCCGACTATGGTATAGACATCCACATTTACTATACATACTATCCTGACAGTACCACATAAGTGGTAGCCCTCAACGTGTATATTGGGTAACAATGTGTACATACAGCCATGTGTTATGTCATCTGTCCCTTGGTATCCACATATCCATAGGTATTGTGGAGTCCCTCGGTGTGTCACATAAGACATTAGGGGCCTGAATGCATATTCACAGGGCTGTTGTACACCTATAATGACTGTCCATTATTGCCAGTCATTGTTGTGTATGAACATGTCTGACATATACCCCAGGCATGTACCCTCACTCACAGTACTCTTTAGTAACTGTCATAGGTGTGTGTGGCACAGATGACCTTGGACACAGATCACTACAGTGGCCGGGCTTGTCACATACATACATATGTGACCTACGATCTGAGAAGCAGTGGCACAATCTGTCAAAGGAAACAAATGTATTCATGTAGTATGCAGGCTTCACACCTATGTACTGATTGAGGTCACATGTGCACATATTTATTTGCCACACAGATACCAGATGTGTGCAATGCACATACTGTTTTAATCATGATATGTCATACCATAGTAAAAGCAAAACCCGCACTGCATTGACTAACTATGTCTCACACACACACACACTCAGCAATTGCAGGATTCAAACCCCTACCTAACTATGTTATGATACTAGAGACATATGCATTAACACGGCACGCTATATGCTTTGCTGGCTGGTTTCTCTTCTCCTGCTATATTTGTAGGATGCTGACGTCATCAGACTTTCCAAAGAGGAATGCACCTCTTTTAATGTGTTTTCCCAGTCTCCAAAAAGGGCACTCCTCTCAAAGGAAATCATACACATACACACACTGTCAGCATTTGCAGGATTCAAATCCCTACCTAACTATGTTATGATACTAGAGACATACGCATTAACACAGTGCGCTATATGCTTTTCTGGGTGGCTTCTCTTTTCCTGCTATATTTGTAGGATGCTGACATCATCAGACTTTCCAAAGAGGACTGTACCTCTTTTAATGTGTTTTCCCAGTCTCCAAAAAGGTCACTCCTCTCAAAGGAAATCACACACATACACAAACACACACTGTCAGCACTTGCAGGATTCAAACCCCTACCTAACTATGTCATGATACTAGAGACATACGCATTAACATGGTGCGCTATATGCTTTACTGGGTAGTTTCTCTTCTCCTGCTATATTTGTAGGATGCTGACATCATCAGACTTTCCAAAGAGGAATGTTCCTCTTTTAATGTGTTTTCCCAGTCTCCAAAAAGGGCACTCCTCTCAAAGGAAATCACACACATACACACACACACTGTCAGCATTTGCAGGCTTCAAACCCCTACCTAACTATATTATGATACTAGAGACATACGCATTAACACTGCGCACTATATGCTTTACTGGGTGGCTTCTATTCTCCTGCTATATTTGTAGGATGCTGACATCATCAGACTTTCCAAAGAGGAATGTACCTCTTTTAATGTGTTTTCCCAGTCTCCAAAAAGGGAATTTCTCTCACAGGAAATCACACACACACACAGTCAGCATTTGCAGGATTCAAACCCCTACCTAACTATGTTATGATACTAGAGACATATGCATTAACACAGCGCACTATATGCTTTACTGGGTGGTTTCTATTCTCCTGCTATATTTGTAGGATGCTGACATCATCAGACTGGACATGGTAATGTGTGTACACTTTGTTTTATGCAATCCCAGGAATGAGCCATGTGGGTCGGCAGGTGACAACAGCTTGAACAGGATCCCATAATTCTTACCTTGTGCGATCTATCTGTGGACACATTGACATTCCTTCATATGTCAACACATATTTATGCACAGATTGTTGGTTTTGTGGATACAACATGTGTCAGGGGTGTTGATAAAGGGCTATTCAAAGTATATGTGGAACATGTGTAGCTCTGTTCAGTGATGTATGTCCTGGGTGTCTACCTTGAAAACAGTCTAGCATGTTTGGGAACCATGATCTGCACATGAACATACCACAGTTGGTAGGGTTGTGTGTTTGTCAGCTTCCAATAGCTCTGTGTATGACTTCAACCATGATGGACTCCATGGCCTTGCAGATCAGACTTCATAGGCTTACTGGACTATACTTCCCATGGTGTATTGTGCACCTACACTTGTGGGGAGTGCCATATGTTGCTGTAACACATTCAATGGTTCCAGATCCTGTGGAGAGGGTGAGGCTCAACAGACTGTTCAGGTGCAGGGTCTGTTTGTTCTGTAGTTCATGCATGACACATATTGGGAAACAATGGAATCCAATTGCTGCCATGCTTTTGGCTTTGGGGGGAGCTGTTCAGCCATTCTACATGTGATATCTCCTGGTATGATGACTGGGACTATGGTCAGTGGGAGATGGGTATGTCTACATCGGCCTGTCTGACAGGATGTCGGCATTGTCAGTCAGGTACAGTTGGCCCTGACTCAGGACATATATGAGTGTACATTGCTATTTATGACATAGCTGAAGGAGGTGTCATGATTCAGTCTGGAATCCTTCACAGCTACTCTTTACAAAACACCAACAAACCTGAGCACTAATCCCGGTTATACTCTTTTACACACTTAACACCCTACTGATCCTTTGCGATCAGGCTACGGAGTATGCCATCATAATATCCTGGCATGTCCAGGGGTCAGTTTCATGTGTACTCCCCAGTCCAGCTAGTGAATATTGTGGTTTTGACACAATGTCACATCTGCCTCATGTACGCAGACAACCCTCTCCTCCTCCCAACAAACTCAGATATATGTGAGAGATGCAACAATATTGACATACAGGAAGCTGAGCTCTCTCGACCCATGACTGGCATAGTCTATCAGGCAGTGAAGGTAACCACACACACCTCATATCAGTCTCACATAAACCTATAGCGACAGCAATCAAACCACATTATCACACATAAACATACTCGGAGGCTCCACATAAACTCTGCCTAGCAGCAGAGACCTCCAAAGCAGACACACAAACAACTGCTACCCCACTACAATACCCACATATCACATAGTTCACAATGTCAGTGTGCCAAACAGTCACTGCCCTTCGGGCTAAACAACACACCTAATACACTTGTAATAGGTGACACATTGTCAGACACACTGACGTCCCACTCACCAGGCCAAATAACACACCTAATACACTTGTAATGGGTGATACTTATTGTCAGACACACTGACGTCCCACTCACCAGGCCAAATAAGGGAATAGTCCCTTTGAGCTGTCTCTCGGGTGGCAGAATCCACAACATAACACATGCACTCAGGTCACTCCAAAGCAAGTGCAGGACTGGCTCCATCATTGTCCATGCTGGTGCGTACACCCTCAGACGTCCCTCCCTGGACCACATGGCATGATACATAGAGGAACTCTCTGATCATGTAGCCCAGGCCAGTATGACCCTGACATTGCCTAGCATCTTACACTCACCAAGTATGATGTCACAGTATACCAACAAACTGATCATGTTTAACAGTTGGCTAACATATTGGTGTCATTCACAGGGGATACAGTGTCTGTCAGCCTGGGGTGACATGCTTGACATGCCACAAAGCTTCCCTATGGACAGCTTGCACCAGTCACCCTTGGACTTTCAAATACTGGCTAAGGCGGTTGCTACCACCATACTGCCTTTTTTAAGCGGGGCTCAAAAGACAAACCCACCTCCATAGACATTACAGAGTACATGACACGGAGGGTAATGCTGCTCAACACCAGATGTGTTACCCTCAAATTGCGACCACTCAGGAATCTCCTCAGTATGGACAACAGCGATATCTGTGCACTAACAGACACCTGGTTCAGGCTCCCAAATGCACACCAGCACTACCAGGTTATATTTCATACCATGCTTTCTGACCACAAAACTCGGAATGGCCAACACAAATAGGGGGAGTATCCATATACATCACAGATACACATACGTCCGGGTTGGTAGCACTGCACAAAGCATCACAGACCATACATATGCACCTAACATTGTGCATATCTGACTTTTGGTTTGTTGCCTGCTACAGACCATCCTCCCAAACTCATGAACCACACTCAGCTTTCCTGGGAACACTGGACAATATGAAGGTCTCCCCAAACACCATTATATTGGGTGACTTCAAATACCCACACATTGACTGGGGATAGTACTCAGGCCCCAACACCCTCGCCCAACAGTTGCTACTATTTGTACACTCATATGCTATGGCACAACTGGTCACCACACCCACAAGAGGGGACAACATATTGGACATGATCATCACCAACATGGGGACTCTATGTTCCACACCTGAGATATACCCCTCATTGGTAAGGTCAGAACATACATTTATCTCACTGGACATCCATATCCCGTCCACACACCCATCCTGGGTAATCTTGGTGAACTTCTCAAAAGCAAACGTCACACTTCTCCAAACCAAGGTGGTATCCTTCAGAGACCCTGGGACAGTGGTAAGTATGGCTCTGACTGCTGAATCCTTTACATACACATTCTGTGGACACCTAGTGGACTGCATGGATCGTGCTATCCCAAATAACAACTGGACTCACTCCTCCAATGGCAGGGGACCTGTCTGGTAGACCCCAGCCATTAATAAGCTATACAACAAAATGAGGATGCTACTACATGATAGAGCACAATCCCAGACAGGGAAGGCATCTGTGATCTGTACTAGCAGACAGCTACAATCACTCATGTATTTATGTCAGGCCTGCTTCTAATGGACAATTGCACCAGACACATAGGACACTCAGAAGGCCTTCTTCAGTTAGTTCAGGTACCTGGGTGGACACTCACTGATATGCTGTGAGTTACTGCATACTGACTAAACATACCCTGAACCCACAGACATTGCCAACATCCTGGCAAACAGGTACAGTGCAGATGTCTCCCCCCATCCCCCCTAATGAGCTACTGTCAATCCCAACAGAGTGTAACCTCCCTGACATCACAAATAAACAGGTGAGTGCTGTCCTCCCCACAGCAGACAACACAGCATCAATGGGACCAGACAGTGTCCCGGCCTGCGTCTTACATGGGCTTCATGACAGACATAGCCCTAACATTACGTCACTGTTCAATATCAGAGTTACTGCAGGATATGAACCCACGGAATGGCATACAGTGATAGTGGTCCTGCTCCACAGAGTTGTTGCCACAATGGACCACAGACAATATCGGCTTATAAGGCTAACTAGCCTGTTCTGCAAAGTTATGGAGCGTATTGTAATGGGACTCACGCACATAGACATTGGGTACCTACAGACACTGGGTCCTACACATTTCAGCATTGTTGTGGGCAGATCTTGCCTCCTGGACCTGTTTGTATTCTTTAAACAGTTACCAGGTCCATCGGTGTAGGGACGGTTGTCCACACAGCCTGCCTGAACCTTGCACAACCCTTCGACACAATACCCCACTCGGCCATTATGCATAGGCTCACCGGCGTCGATATCGACACATATCTCACATGATGGATTGCTACCTGGATCAGGGATAGCACCCACGTGCTCAGTATTGCAGGTGCCATGTCTGACTATACACCAGTTACACATGGCATCACACAAGGCTCAGTCCTGGGACCTCTCTTGTTCAGTATATACTTGTGTGACGTACGGCTAACACGGGAGGAATATGGCTGACCATGTTCGCAGATGACTGCAAACTGGGTGCCATAATTAACTCTCCAGCTGGTACATGCATACTCAAATGGGGTCTCACAGAGGTAGGATGACTGGTGCCTGAGCCATGGACTACAGCTAAATGCCATTAGTTGCATAGTCATCCCCTTTGGGAATAACAACATGTCCACACATTACCACATAGGTAGTAATCCATTACATATGGTAGTAATTGTTAGGGATTGTGTCACGAACAGTTTAGTGACAAACCATGAACAATACACAATAACGCTGAAATATTCCACAACACGTTTTCGTCCTTGACTTCATCAGATAAAATCACATAAGTAAACTCATCTTATATATATAACTAATCACAAAATACCCAATAAAAAAACAGATCCAATCAAATTATTAAAAGAATTTAAAATTACAAGCACCACTGTGAAAACAATATTGTGTAAAATTATATATGAATATGTACAAAGTTTTATAATTAATAACCCCCTAATATTTCATATGCCATAACTAAAACTTATGAACTCATATTATAACTTGGCTGACCTCAGTTTTAAAACTGGAATAAGAGAAATCATTTCAGTAAGACCCGGTGTTCTATTGGCTTCTAGTATAATTTGCCAATAAAGTTCTCTATATTCCACCAGTGTTTCCCAATTCCCACCTCTAGGATCAACTAACACAGTTTCAAGAACAAAAAATTTAAATGTAGCAGACTTACATACATTAGTATGTTTATATAGTGCATTATTTTCTTTTTTTGTCCTAATATCATAAAGGTGCTCATAAATTTATGAGGACAGGAAGAAAAGAGGTGAGTGCTTCAATTGCGGTAAGAAGGGACATTTGGCAAGGGATTGCAGGAGTAAGGCACCTATGGAAAAAAAGGATAAGGATGATGAGGATTGACTAGATGGCAGTTATACTGCTCGACAGTCGTTAGGAGAGACTAATGAGCAGGGGAATAATGTAAATACCTTAGAAGAAACAAATGACATGCAACCGGATGTAGAAGTTGGGGAAAGTGAAGTTTTGGACTTGGCACTACTGAGCTTGGAGCTCTATTTAGCAGACACTAAACCGGAAGTTACACTTCTGGTGGAAGGGAGAGAAGTCAAATTTTTGTGTGATTCAGGAGCGTCACGAACTTTGATACACCCTTCAAAGTTACCGGAATATTCTGAGTCACCCGATTATATATTAGTAAAAGCAGCAAATGGACAGCTGTACAGGGAACCACTTTCCCATGATATAGCAATAACTGACCCCGTCTCGGGTATAACCCAGAGAAGTAAAATAGTACTTTCTGCCAAATGCCCCATGAACTTATTAGGAAGAGATCTTATGCAACTTTTTGGCATAGCAGTAGTCCCTACCATGAATGGTATGGAGGCACAGAGACAAACTGATGCTTTTGTAGTACGATCGGAGGGTGAGGCCTATTATTGGTACAGCCAGGACCTGGTTACAACCGGTCCAGGGGCAGTGACCAAGGAACTAATGAATGTAGCCACCAGCAAGGTGCTTCCCTCGATGTTGATCAACAACACTTGTTACATTGTACCCTATATTATTGTAGCACATCAGGGCCTGATAAAGAATATGAACAAAAATTGTTCAGGAATCCCAAATAGACTAATACTACGGACTTTATACTGGGACACTGAGGGCAATAGTGTAGTGAGTTGTTCATTACCCCAGGAGTTCTTGGAATTGTACAAATCCAATAAACTCCCGCATGTTAGCCTAACCAAAACAGGAATGTTAGGTGGGTAGACTTGGGTGACAAAGTGACAAGATGGGAGAAACTAACTGACTTGGAATTATCGGACTTAGGAGTACAGAAACTAAATTGGTTAGCATAGCACGCCAGCTGTACACTTACAACAGAGTGAAGACAGCTGATTGGCGTTCTTGATAGAAGAAGAAGAGAAAGCTTTGAGTAAAATACCAGATATTCTTTGGTCAACAGGGAAATCAGATGTGGGGCTTATTCGAACAGCAGGGCCAGTAGTTATTACACCAAAATCGGCCTTTAGACCAAGAAAAAGACAATATCCTTTGAGCAAGGATGCGGAACAGGAATCAAACCTATCATAATGGCATTACTTAAGAAAGGGATACTGGTAGAATCCTTGATTCACCATGTAATACTCCTCTATTTCCTGTTAAAAAGCAAACGGGAATGGCGGATGGTACAAGATTTGCAGGCTGTAAATGATGCGGTAATAAGGGCACCTACGGTGCCAGACTCACATACCTTGTTAAATGATTTGAAGCCGCAACAAAAATATTTCACTGTGGTAGATATTAGCAATGCGTTTTTCTCAATACCTATCCACCCTGACAGCCAGCATTGGTTTGCATTTACATTTCAGGGCAAAAGGTATCGTACACCGACTACCACAGGGATATAGTGAAAGTCCAACAATATTTGCACAAGAGATGGCTAGCAACCTGGCGGATTTTCTCCACCAGGGGGCAGTCAAGTATTACTTTATGTAGATGACATCTTGCTTGCAGCTCCTACCCAGCAGCAATGTAGGGAAGACACAATAGCATTGTTGAAATTTTTGGCTGAGCAAGGGCATAAAGTGAATAAACACAAATTGCAACTTTGGAAAGAACAGGTTAAATACCTGGGATATGTGATATCCAAAGAAGGTAGAACATTAGATGAAGATAGGAAAACAGCAATCTTACAAGCACCTAGACCAACTACCAAAAAGGAAATGATGTCCTTCTTGGGAACACTAATTTTTGTCGGTTGGATACCGAATTATGCCTTAGAAACGGCTCCATTGGCTGATTTAATATTTAAAACACCAATGGCAGCACAAGAAACACTGCATTGGACATCGGAAGCAGAAGCAGCTTTTTGCAGACTAAAACAACTGATAGTTTCATCGTTAGTTTTAGGGCTTCCGAATTACCATAAGAGATTTTTCCAGACTGTAGATTGTAGGTGGGGATATATGACGTCAGTACTGACGCAACAACATGGCGGCAAGCAACGCCCCATAGCTTACTATTCATCACAGTTAGATCCGGTGGCACGATCATTGCCACCCTGTGTACAAGCAGTCGCAGCAGCTATGGCAGTGCAAGCTTCAGCCTCAGTGGTATTGTTTCATCCTCTCACATTGAGAGTACCTCATGCAGTTGCGATAATTTTACTGCAAGAAAAATAGCATTTTGTCCCCTGCCAGACATCTTTCTTGTATGACCATACTATTGAGTCAACCTCACATGACAATTGAACGATGCACAACATTAAATCCATCGACATTACTTCCGATTCCTGTAGATGGCACACCACACAGTTGCCTACAGGAAATGGAACAAATAACCACACCCAGACAAGATCTCACTGATGTGCCTTTAGTCAATGCAGAGGTGACATTTTATGGACGGGTCCTGTAGACGAGGACCTACAGGAAAGAACCTAGTGGGCTATGCAGTAGTAACGGATAATGAAATCATAGAAGCACAACCCCTGCAACATAACCTGTCTGCTCAAGCAGCAGAATTGATAGCCTTGACACTTGCCTGCACTCTAGCGAAAGACAAATGTGTTAACATATATACTGACAGTCAGTATGCTTTCTCTACAGTGCATGTCTTTGCAACAGTGGAAGAACAGGGAATGATAACATCTACTGGCAAACCGATTAATCATGCACAATTGATTTTGAACCTGTTAGATTCCATTCAGTTACCCACTAGAATAGCTATTTGTAAATGTGCAGCCCATACCAAACAACAAGATAAAATTTCAAAAGGGAATGCTCGGCTGATGCAGCTGCAAAGCAAGCTGCCTCAGACCTAGAAACTGTGTTTTCAAATGAAGAACTACAACCTTCTGAGACTCTAGATTTAGAAATGTTAAAAACAATGCAGACATTAGCTACAAAAGCAGAAAAGCAAAAGTGGATAAAACGAGGAGCAATCCTTGAAGAGGGACTGTACATCTCCAAAGAGAAAAAGCCAATATTGCCATCTAATTTATTTAGATATGCAGCTTTGTTGAGTCATGGGCAGAGCCATGTCTCAACAGGGGATGGTACAGTTAGTTAACAAAACATTCCAAACATACGGATTTCTAATTATACACAAAAATTTTGTGCAACATGTCATATTTGTAGCAAACATCATGCACAGGAGCATTTAAACCCGAGGGAGCTTTCCGACACCACCCTACCCGTCCCATACTATTTGTATGGATTTCATAGAACTGAATAAATGTGAAGGGAAAAAATACTGTTTAGTGATCATAGATATGTTTTCAAAATGGGTAGAAGCTTTTCCGACTAGGAATCCGGATGCAGCAACAGTGGCAAAAGCCTTAGTGAAAGAAATCATTCCTAGATTTGGCATACCAAAAAGAATTTATAGTGACAATGGAACACATTTTGTTAATCAGACAATACATCAGCTTGGGAGAATCTTTGGGATTTCTTTGAAAAACCATTGTGCTTATCACCCCCAGTCAGCAGGACTGGTGGAAAGATACAATGGAATTTTGAAAAACAAGTTGAGAAAATTGATAAGTGAGACTCAAAAGACTTGGATTTGCTGTCTGCCTTTAGCACTGCTGAGCATGAGAACTGTTCCAAATGTAAGCGGTTTGACCCCTTTTGAGATAGTATTTGGGAGAGCATATTGTGTGCCACAATGGAAGGCCCTCATGCCTGCAGAGCTGGAGGCCGATAGCTCATTAGCTAGTTATATGAAGAAATTGTTAACAAATAAGACTGTTTTGCAGTTGAACTCTTTTTCAGACAAAGAAGAAACAAAACCGGAGGCTGTGCTGACCCCGGGGTCCTGGATCTGGCTGAAAGTCATCAAAAGAAAGAACTGGGCGAGTCCAAAGTGGGAAGGTCCGTACCAGGTACTATTGGCAACACCTACTGCAGTAAAAATTGCTGAGAGATCATCTTGGGTTCATTTGACGACTGTAAACCACTTAAAGAGTTTAAGTTGGACAAACATTTTTAACTGACATACCACAGAAACAGGATGGCCAGAGGCAGAGTGAATAAAATGCAAAACAACCCCAAAGACATTGGTTCACTGGCCTACTGATCATACATTTATTAACCATGTTTGTAGTGACCTTTTGTTGTTATGGTTTTTCTTGCATATAACTACAGAAGTGAAATTGATAAAACGTGATGATGAACTGGCTATAGACTGGCACCCGAACTTCAACACATACCTGGCTATGAAACGAGTCTATGTAGAGACTATGAACGTTTCGAATTGCTGGGTTTGTACTGCAATACCCACAGCATATGGAGGACTTTTAATGTCTGCTGTCCCCCTGGGGATAAATGAAACCTGGGAAAACCTATTATTTGACACGGGTACTGTGAGATCACAAGACAAAGTGGCATTAAATTTACACGTTACTCAGAAAGGAATTGTTTGCTTTGTTAAAAATGATACACTCCAGGTTGGTTGGAGTAACTGTAACATAACTGTGTCTTACAAATGTTATATAAAACCTGTAGACCAAGGTACTAGTTGTAGCACGAACTATGGTTCGTATTTAAGCTTGATGAAAACAACATTGAGAGATGTGCAAAAAACTCCTGAAATATATAGACAATTATCTGTTATAGATAAAAAAATGTTTCATTCAGGGTTAACCCGCATCAGTACTAAAGTAGAAAACTGTTATTTTGTTTGTGGGAAAAAGGCCTATAAATGGTTACCTGAGAATTGGTCCGGCAGTTGTTTTTTGGGTTATCTGGTTCCAGCCATAAGACATACTGCAGAATTGCCCCTGGGTAAAATACGCAATGTGAGAAATGTAGCTCAGAAAGCCGAAAATACAGTCAGAAAACCTGCTAATCCGGTGGGTAAGATTGAAGCAAGCTGGAAGGATCACTCGGCTGTGAAGGACAAAGAAAAACTGACTCATATGGACTTGAGTGACAGTGTTATATCCTGGGCTGGAATATTCCCAGCCTACGGAGCAGTCAAATCGATTTGGGAACTGAGGAAATTGTCAAAACTCCTCGAAGTAATGAGCAATGCGACTTTTTCCGCTCTTGAACTTGTGACTGATGAAATGAATGCAATGAGAACAGTCGTATTACAGAACCGAATGGCTCTCGACTTCACCCTAGCGGCAGAGGTGGTATGCGCGCTTATCAAAGAAGAATGCTGTGCATATTCCAGACAACCAACATGAAATCAATGATCACCTGGAGGTAATACAGCAGGTGTCAGCAATGGCAGAACCAGGCCCAAACCCACTGACGAACTTTTTCCAGAATCTATTTGGGGGTGGGGTCGGTCCTTATGAATATTCTGATTGCAATTTGTGTAGTACTGCTCATAATTGAGCATGTGTCTGCTGCGGCATACCCTGTGTGAAAAAATTAGTTAAAGACCTAGTTGACATATCAGTAACTGAAACTATGTACCAGGACATGGAATTGAATTTGTTGATACCAAGCGAAAGCCTATCTGAAATGTAAAACAAATGACTTACTTAGCTGAAAGTCCTTGAAAGGAAAAAGCTAAGAAATGAAATAATACTGTTTATGTTTCAAATAGAATGAAATGCATTAACAGGAGGGAGAATGTTAGAAAAATATGTATTCACATACAAGCTGCTAAAAAATATGTATTCATATATAAGCTGTTAGAGAAATATGTATTCACATATTCTGACATATAAGTTGTGTGGTTTGATATATATAAATGAACTTGAACATATATGAAACACATAGATTGAGAAATAGAGTAATATGTAATGCATTTAATTCTGTTTTACTAGAATAATAGTAGAAATAAACTCGCATATTATTGCTTGAAGCATAAGCTGCTGTGTGATTAGAAACTTGGCCTTGGCAGCGACCAGCTCGGCCTGGCTCATGTCTGTCAGTGAAAGATTATTTTGCAAAGTTAGAAAATAATGAATCTGTGTGCATGTGTATCTTTTCCTGCTTCTACCAGAAGAGCGGCCTTGTGCGCACTATCAGAGATAATGTCCAGCTGGTGAACAAGAAAGAGACAAAGAGAAGCATTAAAGAAGACATGCACCCATTGTATTCGAACTAATCTAAGAGCCTTGAATTGGCTACATCCTCGGAAGGACATTGTGACTGACCAGGTGCTTGCAAGGCTGTAATATTCTCATGGGAAAGTAACTTTTTAAAAATTGTAATATCAGCATTTTTTATGAATGGTCATGATGTAGAGACCCTGTCACTGACCACGTCAGTGAGGTGGGCAAAAGCTGATTGTGAACCCTATAAAATATCATGTATTTCCTGAATAAAGCCAGACAAAATTCTGTACAAGTTTGTGTATGGTTTTTTGCCTCCTAATGTACATTAGAGTATTTGTAGATACCTGAGAAACCTGCATTACTGTTTGTTATTGACTGTCATTTTTAAATGCCAGATGATTTTTACAGTCTGACTTTAACAAATTTATTTAACAGTGAGCATGCCCAATGTGACCTTTCAGTATGTTGCTGTCTGAGGTCCACTACATCTGTTGATGTATGTGTACATGTCCAGTATTAACATTTCTACTGTGTGTGTTGAAAGTCAGGTTCTATTCTTACTGCAGGACTCACCTTTGTGTCATAACTCGACAGGGATTATGCTGTGCCTGCAGGGTTTCCATGGAATACTCAGCATAGACTTATCAACATTTCTTCATACAGGCTGACCACTGCAATACTGTCATGGCTTAGTGGTTCAGTACTATGACTATAGTGCACAGTATCCTGGGTTCGAGGCCCATCACTGCTTTATATTTTCGTACTGAGCAAACCAGACTGCTTAAGGGCCAGTAGAGCAAATATGAGCATGCTGCCTTTTGTTCAGCTATCCCCTATGTAGGTTCATAGGTTCATACTAGGCTATCTGCCCTAAGGCATTTACAAGCCTAGCCAGAGTGTGTTTGGCTTTCGCCACCCTCTGAACTGATTTTACTGTGCCCTTTTTAAGGTTAGTTTACTGTGCCTCTGTCTAGTAGTGACACCGAAGTAATCCCCGTGGTAAACCTACGATCTCCCATCCACTCGTCAAGATTCCTCTTGAAGAGAGTCAGTGAGGGTCTCTGCCTAACATGGACTGGGATTCTATTCCAGAGCGAAGGGAGCCTCTGGGTTAGGAATCTGTCCCTCCAGCATGTCCAATTTATTTCTGTGCTCAGGTGCAAGTCCCTCGAGTGCGTAGCTCTACGGGATTTGGATTTTCTGAGGTGCAGCATGCTCATTAATTCCGTGTTGGACATGGCTTTATACGTCAGGCATAGATCGCCTCTAAGTAGGCAGTATGCAACTGAGTAGAGCTGTAGTTTCTTTAACCGAGCAGCATATGGCATCTGAGTCCCATGATCCTCTTTGTGAGGTACTTTTGGGGTCTTTCTAGTTGCTGCAGGTGTCAGGTGAGGTACATCCCAAATGGGGCATTGTATTCAATTATGGGCCTGATGAGGGATGAATAAAGGGGCACAATGACCTCCCTCGATGTAGATGTGAATCCTTTCATGATAAGGTGGGCTATATAGAAGGTCTTTCTAACCACTTTGGCAATGTGGTTGTCAAAGGGGAAATTATTGTCAACTTGGGTCCCCAGGTCCCTAATTACTTCTTCCATACTTAATGGATTCCCACCTATGTGGTAATTTGTGGGCACTTTGTTTTTGCCAAAGGGTATGACTATACACTTTTTAGCATTTAGCTTTAGGCCATGGCTCTGGCACCTGTTATCCATCTCTATGAGACCCTTTTGAAGGATGCTTGTGTCAGCTGGAGAGTCAATTATGGCGCTCAGTTTGCAGTCATCTGCAAACCTGGTCAGCCACAGTCCTCCCGTGTGAGCCTGTATTTCCGAAAAATATATGCCGAACACAAGAGGTCCCAGGACTGAGCCTTGTGGGATGCCACTTGTAATTTGTTTAGAGTCTGACATGGCTTCAGCAATTCTGACTATGTGGGTTCTGTCCTTGAGCCAGTTTGCAACCCATCTTATGACATAGGGGTTTATATTTAAGCTGGAGAACTTATCTATGATGCTCGAGTGGAGTATTGTGTCGAAGGTTTTTGCGAGGTCCAGGTAGGCTGTGTGGACTACCTTTCCCTCATCAATGGCCTTGGTGACTGTTTCAAAGAAATCGACCAGGTTTAAGAGGCAAGATCTGCCCTTAACAAAGCCAAATTGGGTAGGATCCAGTGTCTGTAGGTCCCCAATGTCTTTGTTTATGAGTTCCATGATGATCCTCTCCATAGCTTTGCAGACTGGGCTAGTCAGGCTTATGGGGCGATAGTTTCCAGGGTCCGTAGAGGCACCACCTTTGTGGAGTGGGACCACTGTTGCTGTATGCCATTCTTTGGGTACATATCCTGTAGTAAGGCTGAGATTGAACAGCAGCTTTATGTGGGGGTTTAGCTCTTCTTGGAGTTCATGTAGAATGCAGCCCAGGACACCATCTGGTCCCATTGATGCTGTGTTTTTTGCTTTGGAGAGGGCGGCTCTCACCTGAACATCTGAGATGTCAGAGAGGCAGCACTCTGCAGGGATAGATATTTGCTCTTTAGGGGGGGAAGGGGGGATAAGTTTGCACATAATGTTGGCAATTTCTGTGGGTTCAGTGTATTTATTGTCATTTTGGACCAACTCTGAGCATATCTGGGAGTTGCCACCCAGGTTCCTAACATAACTAAAGAAAGCCATGTGATTATCTTTAGTGTCCTGTGCAATTTTTCTCTCGAAGCTGGCCTTGGATGATTTTATGAGGGATCGTAGTTTTTTGCTGCTACTGATCAGAGATGCGTTCCCTTTTAGGGATTTTGCTCTATCGTGTAGTAGCATCCTCCTTCTTTTGTACAGCTTATTTATGGCTGGGGTCCACCAGGCAGGACACCTGCCTTTGGATGATTGGGTCTTGGTTTTGTTTGTGATAGCATGCTCCATGCATCCCTGAAGGTGTCCATAGAATGCGTTTATAAAGGATTCTGCAGTTTGAGCCGTAGTTTCCACTGGCCCGGGGGCCTTGAAGGAGTCCACCTTGTTTTTGAGAAGTGTGATATTAGCTTTTAAGAAGTTTTTCACTGTGGTTTTCTGGGCTGTGGATGGGATCGGGATGTGGATATCCAGTGGAATTGATTTATGGTCCCATCTTACCAATGAGGGGAATACCTCTGGTATGGAGCATAGAGTCCCCATGTTGGTGATAACCAGGTCCAGTATGTTATCCCCTCTTGTGGGGGTGGTGACTAATTGTTCCATAGCATTTGAGTTTATAAATTCTAGGAACCTTTGGGCTAGGGTGTTGGGCCTTGAGTACTGCTCCAAGTCAATGTTTGGGTAGTTGAAGTCACCCAATATAATGGTGTTTGGAGAGATCTTCATATACTTAGACCCAGCTTGTCCAGCATTGCTCAGTATTAACCAACATTGCTGGACGTTGCCCAATATTACTCAACATTGACCACAGTTGTGCTAGTTGGTGTGTGCGATTTTCTTTACATATACTACATGGTGGTAAATGCTGATTAGCACTGCTTTATACTGCTTAACACATGGCAATCATGCCTCAGGTGGTGCTGCAGGGCTGGCTATGTTGGATGCACATACTACACTCCCTATACAGGTTTGGAAGCAGGTGGTGTCAACTTAGGAATCCCTTTTACTATATGTGCGAGTCAGAGAGAGGTATAATTTCCAGGGTTCCTACTGAGCCAGTGTATGTGCTATATGTTGCCTCTTTGCCAAGGCCAAAGCATACTGGGCACGCCTCCTTCTGCCTACTGGGGCAGGCTCAGGTTGTTCCTCCTCAGAGTCGCGCTCTGCCTGTGATGGCCTTGGCAATGGTGGGGGGCTGTTTGGCCAAGGCCTATGCTGGTCCTGCTGCAGCTGTTTTCACAGGATCATATTATGTAGCATAGCACATACCATGACAATTTGGGTACATGTAGTTGGTGAGTACTGCAAGGCTCCACCAGATGTGTCCAGGCACCGGAACCGTGACTTGAGCAGCCCAAACACATGCTCGATTACATTTCGTGTTTGTGCGTGTGCCTCATTATGGCATTCCTATTCAGGTGTGTGTGCATTTCTGAAGGGTGTCATCAGCCACGGCTCCAGTGCATAGCCAGCATCCCCCCCTAGGTGACCATGTGGGATGTCCCATTTGGCAAATGTCTGGTACAGCTGCGTCAGATGCCAGATATGGGAATCATGGTAGTTTCCAGGGCAGCCAGCACACACATTCAGTATTATGCCCTGGGCATCACACATGACCTGGCAGTTGATGGAGGGGAAGCCCTTGCGGTTGAAGTAAACCCTACCCCGCTCACTGGCTGGTGCTTTAATGCATATGTGCGTGCAGTCTATTGCACCCACTACCTCAGGGTATTCCACTATTTGCTGGAAGAGACGTATATTGCTGGCCAATTCCTCATGGGAATTGGGGAAATATACATGATCACCAACATGTGCTGACATGGCATCCAGGAACTGGTGCAGTACCCTGGATGCTGATGCCTGTGATATCCCCCCATCATATCACCAGTTGGTCTCTGGAAGGTACCTGTTGCTAATATTTTTAGGCCAGCACATACCTTGGTTTCCACTGGAATGGGTTCCCTTCTGTTGGTTCTGTGTGTGAGGTATGGCCTGCACAGCTCAACAATTTGCTGCAAGAGGTCTCTGTCCACTCTATAGTGCTCCACTATCTCCAGCTCATGTAGCCCCTGGTAGGTTACCCTGGGCCTGTACACTCTTCTCCGTCTCCTCACTGTGGGTTGTCCAGCAGCATTTGCATTATCACCACCCTCAGCATGTTGCATAAGTCGCCTTAGAACAGCAATGGCAGCCCCTAACATTTCTTTGTCTCAGTAAAGCTTTTTCAGTTTTCACTTCTATTAGCTTACTGCAGTGTTGCAGTGTCTCTTGAGAGAAACATAATGGACTGTTGTTTGCAGAGTTTTAAGTGCTGGGATGGGCTGGGCTAGTGTACTGCCTGTGTAATTGCCTGATTTTGATTGTTTTCACCTGCTAGCTCTGCTAGTACTCCCTGGTAACTTCCTACTATTTGGTGTGCTTCCTTTTTCCTTTCTGTTTCCTCAGGGGGGAGCACCGCGCACAGCAGCTAACATGCGCGCACACATGCTTACACTGACTAAAACTTGCTTATTCTTGTTAAAATGCACGCACATTGGCGCAAAAGCGCTTACAACTGTTTACACAGCCTTACATATGCTTACTCAGGCTTACATGTGCGCACACACGCTAACACGTGAGCACACGGTCTTACTCGGGTTTACTGGTGTGCGCATACATGCTCAGCAAGAAACTTTGGTGTTATCCACGGCATACACCTTCAATTTCTTTACTTCACCTAGCCTACCTGTTGACACACCTCTTTCAATGATATTTAAATGTCACCTGACACATGCCACAGCTCCAATGAGCTTCACTTCTTTCATACATGCCCCCCTTGTGATGTCATCTATCTTCTACTCTGTTACTCCCCTTATCCTACTCCTACACTCCACTGACTGTGCTCATTTGCTATGTAAACTTGCGATACACTATTCTAACCCTCATTTCCATAGGATTGCCTACTAATGCTTGGTTACATCTCTTAGACTGAGCTTCCCCCCTTAGCAACCTCTACTCGGTGGCCATGTTGTCTTCAGCCTTCCATTCACTTGCATTGTAAATTCATATCAGCAATAAAATCCACATTTGTGGATCTTAATTATTGATTTTCTGTTTTTTAGGGTGCAGCGGGTTTGCACGGCGCTGCGCTATGCTTAAACCCCGGAGATCGGGATAAAAAAAAAAAGTTATTTTATTTTTATTTTGCATCACTTCACATTGCCAATGGCCGTATTTTTGGCCATTGGCATGCTTCCTCCTGTAAATGCATCCTTTTTTTGGAGCTGTCACGGCTCCATTTTGCTATTTGCAGAACCGTACTCAGTTGTCAACGGAGTACATTTCTGCAAATAACACTACTCCTACTCGGACAGGTTCGGGTTTCCTGGATCGCAAATTTATCTCATTTGCATAGCTTTCGCCTGCAATTGAGGTAATTTGCATATCCAAGCCCTGTCCGTGTAAGACTAATTTTGAGAGCTCTGTTACACGCCACTACCGGCTCTTCCTGGATCGCTCGGTGGACATGTTGACTGCATGGAGTCTTACTCTACTCTTAGACTCCGTGTAAGCCTTCGTGAATCCGGCCCTTAGTCTTAGCCCATTTTTAATACACCGTAAGATTTATCAGGGAGAGTTCATGCTGGAGGGTCCAGGTGTCAGGGGTGAAAACAAAAACTTGCAATTGCAGTCTGCAAACTTTGTTAACCATAGGTCTTGGCTCTCTCTGTATCCAACTTTCATCTTACAGATTTAATACCATTAAAGTGTTATTTAATGCCTATGCCATGTACTAATGTCATTCCACTCAATTTCTTAAACATTTATAATTCCTAAAACGTCAAATACTGTCTATTAATTCACCAACTACTTATACAATTACTTCAACTTAAAGTTTACAGCATAATTCCATCAGTTTGTCATATTATCCACCATGATAACTTACTAGAAGTCAACATCTTTTTTATTCCCAGTATAGTCAAAAATTCTTTTTTCACATTAATTTTCATGAGGTCCTTACATTTCATTTTTCTTTAACTGATACTCTCCCATCCTTTAAACCCACCATGCATTATAACAGATCATGCAAAGAGGAAGTACTTAATCCTTACAACCCACTAACATTCGAACAGACATTTTTTCGTAATGACCCTAGACTTTACACTCAAGCAGCATTTAGTACCATTTTGAGTGATTCGATTTCCAGATGAAAACCAAACCTGCTTTAATACCTCTGAATGTTCCTACTATATGCAATTGTAATTTCCAAAAGAACACCATTCATAATAACTTTAATACCTATATTTTTAGTACATATATTCTTAGATTTCTAAAGAAACTGCAGTCTTAAAGATCTATGATAGACATTTCAGTGTACTTAGAATTTCTATACAGATAGCACTTAGCAACATCTTTTACACATTCTTAGCACAAACTTTCTCAAACTTTTGAAATGAGATTAATAACATCTATTAGAAGTACTACTGCTGCAACTTCTAAGAAAAGAGTTGTAGCATCTCCAATTATTAAGTAGCTATATTCATATGTTAATATACTGCCCATTCGCTAAACCAAGATGTAATGAAATGAAAACAATGGGAATATCCAAGAAAGAAATAGCAAAGTACCTTATGTAAAATAACTAGGTGAGCAGTGACGCACAAGGAGGGGACAATTTAAAGTTGCATGTATCATTACCTCGCTACCAGAGAAAGTGTGGTATGCATTACAAGCAAATAACCTCATAACAATATGCAAATGAGCCAACATCCTGATAAGTGGCATCATATATACAAATGACAAAATTAAACATGGCAGCCTGATTCAGAAACATACAAATTTAATGTGATAAGCTGTGGTGATCAGTTATTCTGCAGAATAACATTTTGTGGTGTACAGGGATATCACTCATGCTAAGATGCTAGAAGTAACATCTACAATAGCTTTTCATCAAATGTAAATGTCTGCCCTGGGACAAGTACTGTGATGTTGTCCCCCCCGTATTGCAAGAGAGTCTGCCCAGCATTTCTGACAGGCACATTGTCAACTGCTGCTGTGTAGAAAGAAAGACTATATGGGAGTTAGCAGATGTGGTCTTCACAAGGAATAAAGGGGATGCATGGATGCCTATCTCAGTGGACATGAAGTTATACATAGCATTAACCATCCTTGCTTAACTTTTCAACATCCAATGGGGACTTGTTAGGAGTTTTACAAGCATCAGCTTTGTGAATCTTGAAAGGATTCCTTAATGTGATGGCGTAGCATGCAGAGGAGCATATTAAGTGTTCATGGGTATCAAGAGAAACAAACACCAGTATGCAGGCATTCTACTACATAGCCTATTTCACTGAGGTCTTGGGGGGGCACTGACTGCACTCACATTCGCTTTCAGAAACCCTATCTGCTCAACACGGCATCCTTTACATCAGTAGAAAAGACCTTCCACTTCATTAACTACCAAGTGGCAGTGCACAGGTTATTTATAGATAATGCCTGTGCACCAGTCAGGCAGTTCCCATGATTTTTATATCTGTTACATGTGTGACCTGTACCAGTATTTCATACAGGCTGGATTGCCATGGGGGTTGCCTAGATGGTAAGTGTACACTGCCATCCTCAGAGCTCCAACAGTCTGATTCAACTCACACAGGTAGTAGGCAACCCATAACTGTGCTCATTATCTGTTGCAAGTAGCACTGGATACAACCTAGAACCATGGCTGATGCCCCTCACCCGCAGCACCCAGAATATGCCAAAGATGCCATAAGCACACATACATGGGAGCATCACTGAATGTGTGTTGGGACTGCTGAGGTCCCATTTTAGCTGCTTGGCTACTTCTGGTGGTACAGTGCAATATTCTCTAGAGACAAGCAGCAAGCTATTTGCGGTCTGTGGCATGCTACATAACATGGTGCTATGAAAGTGGTTACAACATGGTGACAGCATAATATCTGATATAAAAGTGGCAACAACAGAGGGGAAGCTCAGATAAGAGTTATTGGGTGAGCGTGGGTGGCACTGGCAAAGAGGATGCATTTGGTCTGTAATCATGAGCTGAGAAAAGAAATGGAATAAATTTGGCGCATGCAATAATACGCAGGCTATGAAGTAATGTGCCCTGAATGGCAATGCTGTGCACTGTACTGCTCAGCACTGCATTGAATGGCAACATCATGCATAAAACACTACCATACCTACAACAGTAGGCAGGAAACAGCCATCATTTGCATAGGTAGGCTGGGGCTTGAGGGACAGTGCTGACAGCACAGGTGGAAGGGTCATGAATTGTGGATGTCATAACCGCAAATAATGTTAGGAGGATGGCACAGCAGGGATAGTGGAACATTGCTTGGGAGCATCATGGGGCCCCACAGAGGCAGGACTGGAGACACCCTGTCCAAGAGATGGTGTACAATGTTGGGAGCATGTACAGGAACCCCAGCACATCTCCCTTTTATGTGGTATTCCACTACAATGATGGCATCCATGATCACAGGAATAGATAAGGGTAGGTATTCATCACAGTAGGGCTAGCAGAGTGTGATGGAATTGGACTTTGGGACCCTGATTAGTTTACAAGTGGGATGTACCCACAATGGTGCCATAAAACCATTTGTCCCATCCATGAGTGTGTCCATGCCCAGAGAAAGAGGCAGTCATGGACAGTGAAGCTGCCTGTGGAACAATGTGTGCTGTGTAAGCCTGCTATGTGATCATGCAATACACATCCATCTGCAGCTTCACAGATGCAACAATGTATGCTACTTTCAAGGTCCCTTTATGCCATGTCATGATATATGCATTATAGGTTGTACTCTCCCTGCAGTAGGTTCAGTTCCTTTTGCAGCACATTTATCATCTCTGACAAAATGGTGAGTAATGGTCATCTATGCTTGGATCTCTGACCTGGACTTTCAATGACTGTTACCCGGGTCTGCAACCATCCTGGAGTCATGGAGATGGCAGCCCTCAACACGACTCTTGGTTTAATTTCTCCAAGTCTTTTGAGTTTCTAATACCATTATGGGAATGGACCCCATTCCTAAGTCAAATTATGATTAAAGTTTGTCAAATTAGCATTGTTTCAATCTTTGATGTTAGCCAAAAGTGCTCTTCACAGCACCTGCAATGTGCCAAGAAATTAATCGTTCTGCAATTCAGAGTTTATCCTTCTTCCACATTGCCCTCATTTCTGCCTGCAAATCCTAGTATTTTATGACTTTATGTCTCTTTGTACATAGACACTGTAATCAGTTGGTGCAGCAATTTCAATGATCAGTGCTACTTTTGTCTTCTTTTCAA
Source organism: Protopterus annectens (assembly GCF_019279795.1). Classification (NCBI taxonomy): domain Eukaryota; kingdom Metazoa; phylum Chordata; order Ceratodontiformes; family Protopteridae; genus Protopterus; species Protopterus annectens. Next base: position 603,519,145 of record NC_056726.1, read on the forward strand.
GGACTACTATATCTGTTTTTCTCTCATCTATTTTTGAACTGTCGGTAATAAGTGATCGCATGTGATATAAACTTCATCATTCTCTATGAAGTTTTGTGGCTCACATTTCCAATGCTTCTCAGCTACTTCAGTATAGTAATATCTGCCTAATCTCAAATGCAACAGTTTTGCCACATTATTATGCCTTTTAGTATACAGGCCTTTGGCCATTCGTGTATCCTACCCAGCAACAAGATATGCAACTGTCCAGATCTAACCTGTATTTGTTTGTTTCTCCCATATGCTCAATGGACTTTGTAAACCAACATGTGCATAGTCCACTATCCTTGACCACCAGTATTAACCTTCCATCTTCTGGTTTAAATTCACCTCTCCTTAACCATTCCTGTATCAGATCCTGATTGACATGAGGATGTTTCAGGAGTTTTCTGTATTTGCAACTATATTTATGCCTTTGCCAGATTTCTTGCCTTCTCGTCTGATCTTTCTCCTTATATCTTTTCTTTTTTTTTTGGCACATTCAGTTGCTGCCCGATTTTTGTCAACTTTTGCTTGGTTTCCATTCCTCTTGACATCAATAAGCTTCAACTAAACTAAGCAAGAAGTCATCTTAGACTTGTTCTCTTCATGTTTCAAAACTTTCACTATATTTGGATCTGGTGAGGTCAGCAGATATGTATGCAGTTCTACAATTGTAGATCTATACATGTAATCAATCTCGAGGAGGCCCATACATCCTTCAGAATGAGGAATATATAATCTTGGTATACACTGATTTTTATTGGTGGCCATGGTGGTGCAGCGGTTAGCATTGCCACCTCACTGCAAGAGGTTCTCTGGTTCGATCCTTGGCTGGGGTGCCTTCTGTGCGGAGTCTGCATGTCCTCCCTGTGGTCGCGTGGGTTTCCTCCGGGTGCTCCGGTTTCCTCCCACATCCCAAAGACATGCTGTAGGTGGATTGGACACTCTAAATTGGCCCTAGGCATGAGTGCGTGTGTGTGCCTTCTGTGGAAGGTTGGGTTCCGGGCTGGCAACTCGACACCGTAAAACTCCACTGCCAATCATGAGTGGACAGGTGATCAGCTATGGCGACCCTTAACCAGGAAAAGCCAAAAGAAGAAGAGGTATACATTGATTTTTATATATTATTTGATAAGAGTGAAGCATTTTTCTTGTTATCCTGTCCAACTGATCAATACCTTTTGGAGGCTATCAATCACCCCAAAACTGTAAGTTAGAACAGGAACAGCAAATTGGTTTATAGCTTGGACTTTGTCCCTAGACGTCACGGCTGTTTTCAGAATTAATTTTAATCTTCTAAAATGTTCCTCCTTACTGAGTTTTGTTTGCACTTGTTCATGTTTTATTGTTGATCCTTCATCAATTCCCAAATATTTATACACTCCTTCCTGCTCAGGTTCCTTTATATCACATTCCTGTCCTAGACTGATATTTTCTTTGTGCTGCAGCTTTCTTGCTTTAATGCTGCTTTTGTTCATTTATAAAGACCAAATGGCATTCTTATAACATCTGAGAAAGCTTTGAAAACTTCCAGTTTTGCTTTCAGTTCCTCATTTGATGAACTGTACAGTTTTAAATCATCCACAAAAAGATGCGAAAGTCCTTAAATTTTATTGTTTTCTGGAAGCCAAATTGTATACAGTTTTAAATCATCCACAAAAAGATGAGAAGTCCTTACATTTTATTTTTTTCTGGAAGCCAAATTGTAACCATGTTCTAATCTGTTAAGTAGATAGCTTAATGGGTTAAGGGCAAGACAAAAGAGCAATGGTGGCAGAGAGTCACCCTGCAATATCCCTCTTTGAATTTTTATTGCTGGGATAATAATTTGTCCTTTATCATGGCTTAACTGCAAAGTGGTTTGCCATTGTTTCATGGTCACTGTAATGCATGTTCACGGTTAAGGAGGATTACATTTTTCTGTTGTTAAACAGGCTGGTGTCTATTTGGAGTGTGCATATAAGAAGTTTTTACTCAGGGCTAAATCTTCATGTAAAGATGGGCAAAATCTTCATGTAAAGATGCTGATACGTTAAGTCCTAAATTAGGTACTGTATCTGGGCCTGGAGTTTTCAAATTAGGAGCTTTTCTTAATTTTGTTTCAGTTTCTCTGGCCAATACGTCATCCCATTTCATATCCTGTACACTTGAACTTCTTACTGTTTGTTACATTTTCTAGCCATTCAGCATATTTATGTTCCACAGGATCTTCATAAATATTTCTCCGAAATGCGTCTATTTCTTCTTTTTGGAGGTATTTCTCTTCCCTTTGCTTTCTTTCCCAATTCCCTATAAAACCTTTTGGGTCAACAACAAATCACTTATTTTGTACTTTTCCTTTATATTTATCTGCATATCATCTAAGTTTTTCTGCCTGTGCTATCTTTAGTTTATTATTCGCAATGTTGTATGACAGATCCTGGTCTATTCTAATAATGCACTTTCTTTTATCACGTCTACCTTTCCAAGTATTTTTGTTGATCTGTTTCCTCTTCTAAACTCTTTTAACAGTGACACTTCTTGTCTTAATTGCTTTATAGTTTTTCCCTGTTTGATACTTCCATGATGGCACTATATTTCTTCCCTTTCTTTCCCTTATTGCCCTGTATTTTTGTGTGACCGATTGACATAACTGGAGCAAGCAGTCCCTGGGTTTCTCTAGAAGATGCTTGGTTGAGGCAGGGTGTAGTCAGTCACCTAGGTAGGGAAACCCAGAAGTCTCAAGTGAGCTGCTACCAATGCCATACATTTGGTAAACAGCCTGGGGGCTGTGGTGAGACCAAAGGGCAAGGCTCTGAACTGTTAGGTGAAAGTGCAGAAATCTTTGGGATCATCTGTTCATCTTAATGTGCATCCTGAAGACTGATGGAGCACATCCAATCTTCCTTGAGTAGAAATGGAGTGAACCATGACCATTTGGAACTTTGACTTCTTCACAAATTGATTTAGTTTGTTTAGATCCAGAATTATCACAGGCCCTCAGTTTTCTTTGGTGCTAAAATGAATCAAGTTCCAAATCCATCCTGGTCTGGTGGGACCTCCTGGATAACTCCTGTCTAGCAGCCTTTGAATTTCTTGAGCTGCTGCCTCCCACTGACTGGATAGGACATTGGGAAGCCTTTTTCTTTTGATTGGGGGAATCTGGGAAAATGGGATAAAAATAACCACTGCATATCATTTTTAGTATCAAAGAATCTTTTGTTATTGATGCCCAAGTGTCTGGGTGCAGAGACAAGCACGTCCCAACTGCCTCCAGAGGTGGGCAGTCATGCAACCTTTCATGAACACTGAAAGGATTTATCCAAAGAGGAATCTTGGAAACCCTGGTTTTGTGGGTCTCCTCTGCTGCGGGGATGCAGTCTTCCATTTGAAATCCTCCTCTGTCTCTGGGGGAGCTATCCCTGTGTGAATCCTGGAAAGGACCCTGGGATTATAGAACCACAATTTGTTGCCTCCTCTTTATCCTAGAAAAGGATCAATGAGGGGTAGAAAAGTGTATCCCTATGGCAGACAGGGTCTTTCCATCCTGTTCTGTCTGGGAAAGAGTTTTCTTTACAGTAGGGACAAAAATGGTCCATCAAAAGGAGCGCTGTTGAATGAAGACTTGAAAGGCTCTGCAAAATTGCATAAGCAGATCCAAGCATGTCTCCTAACAGCCATGTTTGAACCCACTGCCTGTGAGGTACCCTCTGCAACATGGGAAATTAGCCTCATGGATACATTAGAGATGGATGGATAAGAGTATGGCCAGTTGTGAAGACATCTTCTTGTAATCCTCCATGGACATGGGCTCAGAGGGATTTAGAAAATTCCTTAGCCATCTCCATCTGTAATCTTGTGAAATGTGACAAGTAATTCAGAGATATTAAGGCAAAGGTCGCGGAGGCAAAAATGTGCTTTCCAAATCTGTCCAACGTCCTGGACTCACTCTGTTATGGGGATAGACAGTGGAGGTCTGTTCTGCCAGCATCAACAGGAACTTGCATGCTCCAGTGTAGTCTGTCTTTAGGTGGCACAAGAAATTTATTAGGGAGACAGGGAATGGGTTCTACAGTACCAGTTCTTTCCATGGCCAGCAAAAGTCTACATTTATGAGCTCATCTACCAAGACTCACCCAAGATGTAGATAGCTGGACACAATCTTCCAGAAAAAAAGTACACCTCTCAGGAGGGGGTAATCAGAGGACCAACCAACCTTTTGCTTGAGAATTTCTAAGATGTCACCGAAAGAGACATCATCCAGAGATCATCTGGGGACCCTCGCCTTCACCGAAGTCAGTGTCTTCAGTGAGAGACTCCTGAGGGGAGTTTATGTCTCTCCTCTTACACGTTATTTTTGGGGAACCTCAGCAGGATGATCTAGAGAGGTATCCAAAGACAGGGGAAAGTACTCTAGGGAGACGGTCTGGATGCTTAATGGGGCCGGCTATCTCTGTAAAACAGGCTTGAGAGGATCACAGCTCAGACTCGAAGGAGGCAGGATCCAAAGAGGAGAGAGTAGCTGAAACTCAGAGAGAAGACCCTCTCCACTACCTCGAAAGCAGAAGGACCAGGAGATGCCATAGCTAATCACACCAGAACCCAAGCTGCAGATGCTACCATGCATCAACCCTGCCTGGACCGCTTCAAAGGGGGAGTTGGACTTGAGCTGTCCAGCATCAAAGCTCCAAGGGGCAGGGACAGGGCTAACAAATCTTGAAGAGGAACCCAGCCTCCTTGATCCAGCATCAACTCTTTGGCTCAAAGACTTGTTCTAGCCCTAGGAAATCAGAGACAAAGAAGTCAGGGGAAGCAGTTGGAGTCGAAGATCTAGCTGTCTTCTGATCCAAAGTCAACAGTCTTGGGTCTCTCAGATCCAAGGGCTCCAAAATCATTGGTCAGCCTGGAGGAGAGATCACTGCACAGGAAGTAGGAGGAAGGCTCACAGATCCAATGGAGACACAGAAGGGATAACCCCCACCTATATCTGAGCTCTGAGGAACTTTCTCATCATCCTAGCTACTTCAGCTTCTGTAAAAGCTCTTGGAGGACCTGATGGAGGAAGTGGCGGACTGGGGCTGAGGTTCACTCCTCGATTGCTCCATTCTCCTTTCCTTTAGGAGATGAATAGAAAGACTGTACAGTGAACCTTGAGGATCGGGTTCTTGGAAACTTCATATGAATAGTTGTCTGATCCAAGGAAGTCAAATCAGATTTCTTTTGGATGATTTTGAGAGGGTCTGAGTCCCTGGAGTAGAAGAAGAAGAAAGTGGCACCAGAGCATTTAAGGCTAATTTGTTTCTATGGTCGCTAAGGGCCCTGAAATAAAGGTTACACAAATGCCATCTGTGTTCAAATGTGAAGCTCAGAGGCAGTAGACATACTCCCTGTGGGCATCAGAATTAGGGATCTTATGCTCACAAGAAGTGGATTTTTTGAAACCCGTTGGTTTCTTAGCCATAATACTACACTGATCTTAACCAAAAGGCTGAAAAGTTATTCTAAGAAAAAGGGAAATATTTTTTTTTATTATTACAAACAGTAGGTAAAGAAAATACCCTAAGATACTACTCACTTTTGGCACTTAAAAGCAGATTTTATTACATGTAGACAACTAACCACGAAACACTGAACTAGGGCCTCACCTTACACCTTCCAAGTTCAAAAATCTGTAAGACACTCAAACATATAAATATATATCAAACCAATTATTTAATTTTAATTCTCAAAATTCTTAAAGCAGCGCCACCAATAACTACAAAATATACAAAAGTACAGAATGTGTATTACTATTATTCCCCCTTCAAAAAGTTTCAAAAGCACATACTTATAAATTAATTTGAATTAAATATATCATACTAGTCATCTAATACATTCAACTTTATATTAAATTACACAGAATCCTATCAAATTAAATATTTGATAAGAAGCTCATTATGATCCCCCCCCCCCCACCGGGTTGTAATGTGTCATATGTAAAAATAAACCATGCTTCCTTGTGCAGTAAAATGTCAGGAGGCTTTAAATACAACTCCAAATTTTTTCATGTATACATAACATTTTAACAAATGAAAACCCATCATTATGCTTTCCATAAAACATGATGCAACTGGACTAGTGTGTGAGTTACTTTTAACATCCCTTATATGCTCACTCTTACCTGGCCCACTGATTTTCCTATATAAAACTTGTTACAAGGACAAGCTAGTCCATATATTACCATCTTCTGGTAGCAATTATATATCCCAGGGACTGCAAGCAGCCTATTATTCCTGAATGTACCATCTATTCCCATACACTTACAAATTGTACAGCCTCTGAATTCCATAGCAACACACTCACTATTTATTCCCGTATGTACTACACTACTTCCAATACCCTCTGGAGGGCAGAAAAAATGAAGGAAGAAGAAAAAATGGGGAAAGTACCAGCAATGGTACTGACAGCTACCTTGATGCAGGAGGGAGGGGGAGAGAGAAAAAGAATACCACAAAGAAAAAAATTCAAACTCAATAGATTAGGTAAGGGAGGTGGGTGAAGTATAAAAATAGTAAGTTTTAGAGAAAAATAAATTGGAGACTGGACTGAAGTAAGGAGAAAACACCCAAAAAAGCTCTCTGAAAAGGATCCACATCTGTAGCGATATGGCAGCTCAAGAGCTGGATCAGAGTATAGTAAAAGCATCCAAGTCGGATCCAAGACCCAGTTTTTGAGGAACAAATGAAAAGGATGAGCACTTGTACAGGAATTTGTTGTTGACATATGAAAGCTTATGTCTGGTTGTTAAAAATGTTCTAATACATGTCTAGGGTAAAAAGTTTTCAAGATATGAAAAAAATTGTATGGGAATTTGCCTTATTATGCATTCTTCCACCCAACATCCCCCAAAAAACAAGCAAATACACTCAATAATTTTTCTACTAATGAAACTATATATACATAGCTCTCAAATGGCTAGATCCATTGAATATATATTGGGAGGGTTTTAAACAAATAACCATAAAACATCTTTAGGCTCACAAAATAGTAATTGATAAAAGAAACCAAAACATGAAGTCCACAGAAATTTGGGAACAAACCATATAATATTAGCATAGTCAACCACATAGCAACTTAAGAATACACCTTAATGGAACCAAGAAACCACATAGCAACTTAAGAATACACCTTAATGGAACCTAGAAACTCATACAGGATTTGACAGACTAACCATAGTTTGGGTATTAAGATTGTATGTGTTTGTTTTGTATAACAATTGAGCTAATGGTGAAAGTATCTGTGTCATCATCATCTTTCGGCTGTTCCTGTTAGGGGTCGCCACAGCGGATCATCTGTTTCCATTTCTTCCTGTCCTCTGCATCTTGCTCTTTCATACCAACCGTCTGCATGTCCTCTCTCACCACATCCACAAACCTTATCTTAGGTCTTCCTCTTTTCCTCTTACCTGGCAGCTCTATCCTTAGCATCCTTTATCCAATATACTCATCATCCCTCCTCAGCAGATGCCCAAACCAACGCAATCTCGCCTCTCTTGCTTTGTCTCCAAACTGTCCAACCTGAGCTGACCCTCTAACATACTGATTCCTAATTCTGTCCATCCTAGTCACACCCAGTGCAAATCTTAACATCTTTAACTCTGCCACATCCAGCTCTGACTCCTGCCTTTTTGTCAATGCCACTGTCTCCAACCCATATAACATAGCTGGTCTCATTACTGTCTTGTAGACCTTCCCTTTCACTCTTACTGGTACCGTCTGTCACAAATCTCTCCTGACGCTCTTCTCCACCCATTCCACCCTCCCTGTACTCTCTTCTTCACCTCTCTTCCACACTCACCATTACTCTGAACTATTGATCCCAAGTGCTTAAACTCATCCACCTTTAATAACTCTACTCCCTGCATCCTCACCATTCCTCTACCCTCCCTCTCATTTACACACATATATTCTATTTTAGCCCTGCTGACCTTCATTCCTCTCCTCTCTAAAGCCTATCTCCACCTCTCCCTACTCTCACTACAGATCACAATGTCATCTGCAAACATCATAGTCCACGGAGCCTCCTGTCTGATCTCATCTGTCAACCTGTCCATCACCACTGCAAATAAGAAAGGGCTCAGAGCTGATCCTTGATGTAATCCCACCTCCACCTTAAATGTATCTGTCACTCCCACTGCAGTCCTCACCAATGTCACACTACCCTCGTACATATCCTGTAATACTCTTACATACTTCTCTGCCACTCCCGACTTCCTCATACAATACCACAACTCCTCTCTAGGCACCCTGTCATATGCTTTCTCTAAGTCCAGAAAGACACAATGCAACTCCTCCTGACCTTCTCTGTATTTCTCCAACAACACTCTCAGAGCAAACATTGCATCTGTAGTGCTCTTTCCTAGCATGAAACCATACTGCTGATCACTAATCACCATCTCCCTTCTTAACCTAGCTTCCACTACTCTTTCCCATAACTTCAAGCTGTGACTGATCAATTTTATCCCTTTGTAGTTACTACAGCTCTGCACATCACCCTTATTCTTAAAGATAGGTACCAAAACACTTTTTCTCCACTCCTCAGACATCCTCTGACTTTCCAAAATTTCATTAAACAATCTGGTTAAAAATTCCACTGCCATTTCTCCTAAGCACCTCCATGCTTCCACTGGTATGTCATCTGGGCCAACAGCTTTTCCTTTCTTCATCCTCTTCATAGCTGTCCTTACTTCCTCCTTGCTAATCTGTTTCACTTCCTGATTCACTATCCCCACATCATCCAACCTTCTCTCTCTCTCATTCTTTTCATTCATCAGCCCCTCAAAGTACTCTTTCCATCTACTCAACATACTCTCCTCGCTTGTGAGTACATTTCCCTCACTATCCTTTATCACCCTTACCTGCTGCACATCTTTCCCAGCTCTGTCCCTCTGTCTAACCAATTGGTACAGGTCCTTTTCTCCCTCTTTAGTGTCCAATCAACTCTCCATATGCCTTATCCTTAGCCTTTGCCACATCTCTCTTTGCCATGTGCCTCATCTCCTTATACACGTCTACTTTCTTCGTCTCTTTGACAATCCCACTTCTTCTTCACCAGCCTCTTCCTCTGTATACTCTCCTGTACTTCCTCATTCCATCACCAGGTCTCCTTGTCCTCCTTCCTCTGTCCAGATGTCACACCAAGCACCTTTCTCCCTTACTAGCTCTGCTGTAGTTACCCAGCTATTTAGTAACTCTTCACTGCCTCCCAGTGCCTGTCAACTCTTCCCTGAACTCCACCTCACAATCACCCTTTTTTAACTTCCACCATTTACTAGCTCTGCTGTAGTTACCCAGCTATTCAGTAACTCTTCACTGCCTCCCAGTGCCTGTCAACTCTTCCCTGAACTCCACCTCACAATCACCCTTTTTTAACTTCCACCATTTAAGCCTTGGCACTGCTTTCACACTCCTTCTCCTCTTCTTGATCACCATCATCCTACAGACCACCATTCTATGCTGCTTAACTACACTTTCCCCTGTCACCACTTTACAGTCTCAAATCTCCTTCAGACTGGCCTTTCTACATAGGATATAATCCACCTGTGTGCATCTTCCTCCACTCTTGTACGTCACCCTATGCTCTTCCCTCTTCTTAAAATACGTATTCACCACAGCCATGTCCATCCTTTTCGGAAAATCCACAATCTGACCTACTGCATTCCTCTCCTTAACACCATACCTACCCCATCACTTCCTCATCCCCTCTGTTCACTTCACCAACATGCCCATTGAAGTCCGCTCCAGCCACTAGTCTCTCACCCTTGGGTGCACTCACCACCACTTCATCCAACTCACTCCAAAAATTTTCTCTCTCATCCATCGTACACCCAACTTGTGGAGCATATGCACTAATAATATTCACATTACACCATCAATTTCAAGCTTTCAAGCTTTATAAACATCACTCTATCAGACACTGTCTTCACCTCCAAAACACTCGACACACTGTTCCTTTAGGATAACCCCTACCCCATTTCTCCTGCCAGCCACACCATGATAGAACAATTTGAACCCACCTCCTATACACCTGGCCTTACTTCCCTTCCATCTGGTCTCTTGCAGGCACAATATATCAACCTTCCTTCTCTCCATCATATCAGCTAGCTCTCTCCCTATACCAGTCATACTGCCAACATTCAAAGTTCCTACCTTCACTACTACACTCCTAACCTTCCTCCTCTCTTCCTGCCTTCGGGCATGCCTTCCCCTTCCTCTTCTCCTTCGGACAACAGTAGCCCAATTTCCGCCAGCACCCTGTTGGCTAACAGTACTGGTGGCGGTCGTTGTTAACCCGGGCCTCGACCGATCCTGTATGGAAATATGAAATGTCCACATAAGTCATTTGGCAGAGATTTTACACCGGATGCCCTTCTTGACGCAACCCTCTCCATTTATCTGGGCTTGGGACCGGCACACAGAAATGCACTGGCTTGTGCATCCCCAGTGGCTGGTGAAAGCATCTGTGTAAATAAATGTGTTGCATGATCTACACCTTATGGTAGTAACACTAATGTATAACATACTCCTATGGTCATGTTGTGAAGATTGAAATGTTTTTTGTCATATATAATTGAAAAAGAAAAAATTATTGAAAAAAAAGATATGAAAAAAATTGTGAAAGTTAAGAAAAATATAACTCGGGGGTTGTGTGCATTATATTACAGTACTTACGGAAAAGACTGAATACATTGACTATTATCACTGTAAAGAATACTCCTTACTGATAACATTGCTATTTGAACAGTTTTAATAGTTTTTACAGTTCACAAAATGCTTAAATTCATCTTACACATTTTAAGATTATTTTTCTGGAATGCAAGACGTGTGTAGGCTGCTAGAGGTGCGACATTTCAGAGTAAGGTATTAAAAGTATTGACTGCCTCGTCCAATGGAGGAGTTTTTAGGACAGACCAATTAAAGGCCTTCAAAGCATTGACGAAGGAATCTTTATTGAATTAAAAAAAAAACTGAAACCTTTCTAACTTGGTGAATGATAGGCTGGTGGGTGGTATTTCTATGGGTATAAGCTGCAAGATGGTTGTTAAATGAGTTTGGATATGTTCCAGAGGTTGTAAATTTACTACAGTCAGAGACCAGTATCCAGTCTAGAAATGCACATTTACTGCTGGTATTATTAAATCTAGTGTATGTTTTGATAAGTTGCGTATAACTATAAAGGTTTATACTAGCTAAAGGAAAGTCTGATGTAAGGTTTTGCCAGTCAATATTTACATCTTCTAGTACGATTTTTTTTTCATAAGATATGTTAGAAGAAATCCTCTCCTTCACAGTTACATTTCTTGTATTATTTCTGGTGGGATGTAGACTAACAAAACATAACTAGTTTTATTAAGCTTAACATTTTGGGATGTTGTGTGAATAGGGACAGAGATCATTAACTTGGATAAATTAAGGTTACTCCCTGCTTTCTTGTGGGACCTATGGAGGCGGATACTGACAATATTCAAATAATTTGAGACAAGTGGGAGAATGACTGGGTGAGGGGAGTGTTGTACTAGTAATATTAGTATGGATAGGTGGTTGCTTAATGATAGGACAGCACAGCTGGGAAGAGGTATAGTTTGAGGAGGTAGATGAAGGATTAGTTAGGACATCCGTGGTGGTGCAGCGGTAGTGTTGTTGCCTCGCAGCAAGAGGTTCTCCCATTTGATTCTCGGCTGGAGTGCAGGGAGTGCCTTCTGTGTGGAGTCTGCATGTCCTCCTCGCGGTTGGGTGGGCATTTGAAAGACATGCATAAATGGGCGTGCCTTCGTTGAAGGTTGAACATAGAGCTGGCACCTCGGCGTTCGTCAAAATTTACTGCCAATCATTAGCGGACCGGAGTTCCGCTGTGGTGACCCCTAACCGGGAAAAACCGAAAGACAACAACAACATAAAGGATTAGTTAATTCACAATTTTGTAGGGGGTGGTTCTTTGCTATGTAGATTAGTGAGTTTTTAGGGCCTGGGCTGGGTGACATCACCATACTGTGGGATTTTTGAGTGGTAGTGTATTGATTTAGAGGAGATCTGTATAAATTTAGTTTTTTTTTTAGCAGAATGGTGGTAGTGAAATATTTTATGCTTAAAGACAAGAGATTAAAAAGGCAGGGAGATATGTTGGTATAGCTATTCCTGATTTCATATTGTGCTGAGTAAACTGCAGTAGGACAGGTGTATAAAGGTGTAAGTATGCAGTGATAGTCACAGCAGATGTAGACATGATGCTTGGAGAAACATTTCACATTTTGGTGGTTATACAGAAGAGGAAAAAGTGAAGTGTTGTATGAACTTTAGGGAGGCAGAGGCAGAGTTAAGAGAATTGGAGATGATGTGTTATTATTTAATTCTAATTATATAATAATGAGAAAGGAAGCGGAGTATCAATATTTGAAGTCAGAGGCATAAAACGTACAATATAACTAAGGACACTAATAATGAAATTTAGGTGCATGCAATAGCATGAAGAGTAGATGAGGCACATGTAATTTTTGCAGTTGAACAGTGACAGCCTGTGAATTATTTGTGAGATGGTAATGTTGCTGCAAGTGTGAGGAATTAGGAGTCTTGTGACAGGTTAGAATTTGGATAGGGGGTGTAAGCCCAGTATAAAGGAAGTGATGTTGGGGTAGGTGGGAAGCAAATCAGATCATAGTGAGGCAAAGCAGAGCAGGATCAGAGTCTTGCAGAAGAGAGCCAGGATTCTTAAAAGGTAAGGAAATTTTCTTAATAGACAAGGACAAAGCAACAGCTGTCGCAGTGTTAAAAACTAACAGCAAAAAGGTAGAAGCACTAACATAAAAAAACAAGAAATATCGTATCAGTGGGAGATAAAAAAAAAAAAAAAAGGCCAGTATCAAATAGTACGAGGGCGCTAAAGGAAAAGTACAGTTGTGTACCTACCATAAATATAGATGTTCGAGTGTATTCACTGTTGCAGTCATTACACTTGGTTATCCTGCTGACAGGCGACTCGCAGTCGGCCCGAGTTCCAAAGTCTTGGTCCGGGGTATAAAACTTGCAACAGATGCCATTTTCTTCAGTTTTTCTTGCCCCAGATGTCAGGTGCCCCCAGATAGGAAGGCTGGAAAGATAAAATTATGCCAAAAAACATGCATATAATACTATAAACATTTCCTTCATCTACAAGCAAATACACCACATAGGTAGTATAGAAATGAAAAGTACAGAAAAGTCCCAGCAAAGAAAAAAGGGGGATGGTGGGTGGGTAACCTGGACTGCAACAGTGAATATACTCGAACATCTACATTTATGGTAGGTACACAACTGTACTATGTTCATCGTGTTTCACTGTTGCAGTCATTATACTTGGGTAGAATCCCAAAGCTGAGGTTGGGTGGCTGGGTTTAAATTGGATTTGGAGAGGCTAACAAGCCCTGCAGAACTGCAGTGGCAAAGCCTGCTCTGGATTTAGAGTAGAGAGGTAAGTGGTAGTGCTTGGTGAAAGTGTGCACTGAGCTCCAGGTTGCAGCTTCTAATATGTCTTTGGTTGGTACCCCTCTGAGAAAAGCTGCTGAAGTGGCTGCTGCTCTGGTAGAATGAGGCCTAATGCCCTTAGGCACTGATTTGCCATGTTGTGCATAACAGAAGCGGATGCAGTGTCCTATCCATTTCGAGATTGTCTGCTTTGTAATAGACTTTCCTTGTGATCCTGCAGCATATGCTACAAACAGTTGCTCAGTTTTTCTGAAAGCTTTTGTTTTGTCCAAGTAAAATCGTAGCTGTCTGTGTATATCCAAAGTGTGCAGAAGTCTCTCCCCTTTATTCTGGGGATTTGGGTAAAAACTAGGTAAATGAATGGTTTGGTTTAAGGCCACATTGGAGACCACTTTTGGCATGAATGTTGGGTTTGTCCTAAGAAAAACCCTGTCCTGATGAAAAACGAGGAAAGGTTCCACAGCCATTAATGCCTGCAACTCTGAGATTCTTCTTGCTGAAGTTATTGCTAGGAGCAGAGCAGTTTTCCATGACAAGAGTTTTAGATCAGCTGTGCTGGCTGGTTCAAAAGGAGGCAGTGTGAGTTTTTCTAAAACAAAATTGAGGTCCCAAGTAGGTACTGGTGTTCTCCTTGGGGGTCGTATATTTTTTGCCCCTCTGAGGTACCGTCGTAGTAGAGGATGTGAAAAAATAGGAGGCTCCGTATTGTAATGAGCTGAAATGGCAGCATGGATTTTAATAGATGAGAAAAATAAGCCTTTGTCCAGCATCTCAGTTAGGTACTGTAAAATCTGAGGTATATTAGGGACAAGTGGTTCGAGCCCTTGTGCCTGGTTCCAAGCACAGAATCTCTTCCATTTTTCTGCATAAGATTTCCTAGTGCTGGGCCTCCTGGCTTCTAAAATTACATCCATAACAGCTTTAGAGAGAGGTGCAGTCTGAGTGGCTACATTATCTGCCATGCTTGCCAGGTTTAAGGTTCTGAGTTGACTGTGCAGAATCTGATTGTTTTGTTGTGTCAGAAGATGAGGAATTTTAGGTAGAAGCCAAGCTGGGCCTTGAGACAAAATCTTTAGGATTGGGAATCAGTGCTGGCGTGGCCAGTCTGGTGCAATCAGGATCATTTTTGGCCTTTCTTGTCTGACTTTTAGTAGGACCTTGGTGAGAAGAGGCATCAGAGGGAAGGCATAGACTGTCAAGCCTTTCCAGCTGAATGATAGAGCATCCACTTTCCATGCTTGAGAGTGATAATTTCTTAGGCAAAATTTCTGTATTTGGTAATTGTGAGGGGAGGCAAAAAGATCTATGCCTGGACATCCCCATTTCCTCGTTATCATGCTAAACAGTTGCGGATTTAGCTTCCATTCGTGAGGATCCATGAGATTTCTGCTTAGTTTGTCTGCCGGTGTATTTTTTGTTCCTGGCAGGAATTGTGCCTGCAGATGTACTTGATAGGTCAGTGCTGTGTTCCACAAAGTCATGGCTTGTCTGCATAGGGGGTAGGAATGTGTGCCCCCTTGCTTGTTTATGTACCACATAACTGTGGTACTGTCCGTCTTTATTAATAGTTGCCCTGGATGTATTAGGTCCTTGAAAGCTGTCAGGGCATTCTGTACAGCTAGCATCTCTTTTTGATTGATGTGAAGATGCATTTGTTCCTTGGGCCACGTGCCCTGAATACATTTTCCTGCCATATGTGCCCCCCAGGCATAATCCGATGCATCCGTTGTTATTGCCTGCCTGGCTGTGGGTAAGGTGAAAGGCTGTCCCTTGTTGTGGTGACAGGCCTGGGACCACCATCGAAACTCCTGTTGTAGGCAGGGAATTAAAGTTATGATTGTCTCCAGGCTGTGACAATGCTGAGTCCAAACACTTTTTAGATACCATTGTAGTTTCCTCATATGCAGTTTTGCATATGGAATTAGTGGAATGCAGGATGCCATGAAGCCCAGGGCCTGCAGATTTTTTCTTGCAGGGAGCTGGGTTTTTGTTGCCATCATTTGAAAGTAATGAGTCAGTTGCCTTTGTTTGTCTGGCGTGAGATAAGCCATCTGGGTAGTTGTATTTAAGCTTGCACCCAAGAATATTATCTTTTGAGAGGGCACTAGTTTTGATTTCTTTTCGTTTACTGTGTACCCTAGGCAAATTAGCAATCTTTTTACAAACGCCAGATGCTTTAGAAGAATGTCCTTGCTCTCTGCTTGAATAAGGCAGTCGTCCAAGTAGGGATATATCTGAATTCCTCTTTGTCTGCAAAATGCAATTACTAGTGCCAGGCATTTTGTGAAGACCCTGGGCGCAGTAGGTAAGCCAAAGGGCAGTGCAGAGAATCGGTAATGCATTGAGCCTGCTATGAATCTGAGGTATCTTCTGCAACATTGTCTGATTGGGACATGCAGGTATGCCTCCTTGAGGTCCAAAGCAACTAGTCAAGCCTTCTTGTCCAACATGGGCAGAAGTTGCTGTAGTGTTAACATTTTGAATTTTGGAACATCCAGGAAAATATTTAGGATTGACAGGTCCAGCATTGGTCTCCAGGCTTTGTCCTTTCTGGGTACTACGAAAAGTCTTGAGTAAAATCCTTGTCCCTGTTCTTGCTGTGGAACTTTTTGAATAGCTCCCATATCCATAAGAGCAGCAATCTGTTTTTGTGCCTCTGCCCATTGGTTTTGTGGCAGGTCTGGCATACCTTTTGGTTTTAGAAGCGTGTGGAAGTGGAACCTGTAACCCTGAGAAAGAATATTCAGCACCCATTGGTCCTGGGTGATCATGTGCCAATTTTTTGAGAAAAGTGCTAGCTTTCCCCCTAGGGGTGCTGTCAAAAGGTAATTGCTTGGCATTTGCAGAGGGAAGTCATTGGGACTGTTTCCTATAAGGTTGTGATTTGTCTTCCCCTCCTTTGGGGGCTGAAGCACCCCATTGTTTAGGTCTGTAGGAGCCTTGGGGCTGAGATCTGCCTCTTGGGCATCTGTATCTGCCTCTTTGTGGCCCGACACTGGAAAGGACCAATTTTTTGAAGGCCAGTTTCTGCTAAATCTAGGTGGTTGAACCTGTAAGAAATCTTTCACTGTCTGCATTGACTTTGCTTTATCCTCCATTTTCTTTAACACCTCTTCTGCCTTAACACCAAACAAAGTATGACGCTGTAATGGAGCATCCAATAATTTTACTTTAACATGGTCAGGTAAACTTTGTTCTTTCAACCAAGCATGCCTTCGAATAACAGAGCCTGTAACTGCGGCTCTACAAGAAGCCTCTAATGAATCAAATCCACATTGCAGAGTATGCTTTTCCACTTGTTCAATTGCATGCAATAAATCCTGCATTTCCTTACTGTCAGGACTTTCTTTATTTGAAACCATTTTCTGTTTTAACAATGACATGAGGTACTGTTGATATTTAAGCATGTGAAACTGACAGTTTAAAGCTCTTACAGCTAAAGTAGCAGAAGTGTAAACTTTTTCCCCCATCTGTCCAGAGCTCTGGAATCCCTATCCGAGGGGACAGGATTTTTAGCAGTGGAAGCCTTAACCCTTTTAGGACCCTGATAAATTGTTTATGGGTCTGCAGCAGGGTTTTTGTAAAGAAATTTATGAGAGTCAGGGACCCTGTAGTACCTGTCTGGCTTGACTGGTGCAGGGGGTAAAGAATCAGGAGACAGACTGGATTCAGAAAAAACATCATCAACAATATCAAGCACAGGGGGGATAGCCAGGGGCCTGTGCTGAGGCAATAAAAGGAAGTCTCTGAGCCTTTTCTTGGATTCTGAATAATCCTGGCTCTCCCAATGGAAATGCTCCCTCATGGTGTGCAGTGTTTCCCCAAAAGAATAATCCTCAGGCAGAGAGGCTGAAGGTATGGACTCTTCTGCATCAGAGTCCTCATAGGGAGGGAGTGAATATCCCTGATCAGAAGAGGAATCAGAGAAAATGGAAACCTGGTCAGAGGAATCATAATCAGTGTCTTGCTTAGGCCTTTTGTCAGGAGGGGGATGGGAACCCCTGATTAAAGTAATTAGGTCTTCGGACATTTTAAGCATCTGTTTCTTTGGCATGGATGACTGTTCTGGAGAATGCTGTACTTGTTTCCTTGTCTTTAATGGTGTTTTTGACTTTGCCTTTGCTGCTGTAGTGGGCTTAATTGTAAGCTGTGAAGGTCTGAAAACACCCTCAGAAGCCAATGACTGCTCAGTGGCTTCAGACCCATCTAAGGGTATAGTTTCCGTAGGCCCAATACCTTGAGTATCCACAGGCCTTGGTGTCTCCACGTGGCTGTCGGTTACGGCCTGTGGCTCTGAGGTATCGGGTTGTCAGGGGCTGTGAAAGCACCTCACTGAGAACCGGCAAACCGGCAACTGGCCTAGAAGAGGCTTCGTCGGTTCTGGACCTCGGATGCCTGTCCTTTTCTTTGTCTTTGCATTTTTTATAAATTCCGGTTGTCGGTTGTTCCGACGGCATTATTTAATTAAACCTTCGGCCAAAATAATGTAAAGCAAAATCAAACCGACATTTAATAGTGCGTTTATTGAATCTAGCACAAAACCGACAACTAGTAACGTCGTGGTCAGGGCCTAGGCAAGGAATACAGTAAGAGTGAAAATCCTTATGAGGTATTTGCTTCCCACAAGAAATACAATTATTAACTTTTATTGACATTGGACTGGAGCAAGAAAATGTTTCCCCAACGGGGTACTTAGCTTTATTGAAGACTTTGGTTCTGAAACTCAATTTTGAAAATCTCAGGAGTCGGCCAACCGGCACTTGCGAACTGCTTTTGCTTCGGGCACCGCGCGGCAAGAAAGACTGGAGAAAATGGCGTCGGTTGCAACTTTTATACCCCTGGCGCACTGACGTCAGGGAAGAGGTGACAGCAACCGATGCCAGACCAAGACTTTGGAACTTGGGCCAACTGCAGGTCGCCTGCCAGCAGGATAACCCAAGTGTAATGACTGCAACAGTGAAACACGATGAACATCAGAAAGTACAGTTGTGTACACTTACCATAAATGTAGATGTTCGAGTGTAGTCACTGTTGCAGTCATTACATTTGGGTAATCCTGCTGGCAGGTTGCCCTCAGTCGGCCTGAATTCCAAAGTCCTGGGTCCTGCGTCGGCTGCTGTCACCCCTTCCCTGACATCAGGTTGTCAGGGGTATAAAAGATGCGGCCGATGCCATTTTCTTTAGTTTTTCTTGCCCCAAATGTCAGGTGCCCCCTAAAAGGGTAGCCAAAATTTATATACATATAAATATATGCACCAATATAAACTTTACCTTCATCTACAAGCAAATACACCACATAGGTTGTATAAATCAGAGAAGGAAAGATAGGTTCCATCAGAAGAAAGGGGGATGGCGGGTGGGTAACCTGGACTGCAACAGTGAATACACTCGAACATCTACATTTATGGTAAGTGTACACAACTGTACTATGTTCTTCGTGTTTCACTGTTGCAGTCATTACATTTGGGTAAAGTCCCAAAGCTATGGATGGGAGGCTGGAGCTAAACAGCATTAGGAGTCGCTATGAGGCCCTGCAGAACTGCAGTGGCAAAGCCTGCCCTGGATTTAGAGTAGAGTGGCAGATGATCGTGCTTTGTAAAGGTGTGCACTGAGCTCCAAGTAGCAGCCTCTAAAATGTCCTTGGGTGGTACTCCCCTGAGAAAGGCTGCTGAAGTGGCTACAGCTCTGGTTGAATGTGGTCTAATGCCCTTAGGCACTGACTTGCCATGGTGTAAGTAGCAGAAATGAATACAGTGGCCTATCCACTTTGAAATAGTCTGCTTTGAGATCGCCTTTCCTTGTGATCCTGCAGCATATGCCACTAGTAATTGCTCTGTCTTTCTGAAAACTTTGGTTCTGTCCAAGTAGAATCTGAGCTGTCTGTGTACATCCAAAGAATGTAGAATTCTCTCCCCCTTGTTCTGTGGATTTGGATAAAAGGTTGGCAGATGAATAGTTTGGTTGAGAGCCACACTGGACACCACCTTAGGCATAAATGTTGGGTTTGTCCTTAGCAAGACCTTGTCTGGATAAAAAATGATAAAGGTTCCACAGCCATGAGTGCCTGAAGCTCTGAAACTCATCTTGCAGAAGTTATTGCTAGGAGCAGAGCTGTTTTCCAAGGTAAAAACTTTATATCAGCAGTAGCAGCTGGCTCAAAAGGAGGCAGGGTGAGTTTTCCAAGACATAGTTGAGGTCCCATGCAGGCATTGGTGATCTCCTTGGAGGCCTTAAATTTTTGGCTCCTCTGAGGTACTGTTTTAATAAGGGATGAGAAAAGATTGGTGGCTCTGTATTGTAGTGAGCTGAAATGGCAGAGGCATGAATTTTAATAGATGAAAAAGATAGACCTTTGTCCAGCATCTCAGTTAAGTATTGCAAAATCTGAGGAATATTTGGCACAGCTGTATCAGTTCCTTGTGCCTGGTTCCAAGCACAGAATCGTTTCCATTTTCCAGCATAAGATTTTCTAGTACTAGACCTTCAGACCACCAAAATGACATCCATCACAGCTTTACTGAGAGGTGTGTTTTGTATGACTACATTATCCGCCATGCTGCCAGGTTTAAAGTCCTGAGTTGGCTGTGCAGGATCTGATTGTTTTGCTGGGAC
This sequence comes from Protopterus annectens, assembly GCF_019279795.1. Classification (NCBI taxonomy): domain Eukaryota; kingdom Metazoa; phylum Chordata; order Ceratodontiformes; family Protopteridae; genus Protopterus; species Protopterus annectens. Next base: position 603,539,253 of record NC_056726.1, read on the forward strand.
AGTAGATGAGGTATTTGAGGCAAGGTCCAAGCTGGGCATTGAGACAAGTTTTTTAGGATTGGAAACCAGTGCTGGTGGGGCCAGTCTGGGGCAATCAGTATCATTTTTGGCTTCTCCTGTCTGACCTTTAGGAGTACCTTAGGAAGGAGAGGCAGAGGGGGAAAGGCATATACTGATAGGTTTTTCCAGCTGAAAGATAGGGCGTCCACTCTCCACGCTTGTCTGTGATAAGTCCTTGTGCAGAATCTTTTTAGTTGGTAGTTGTGAGGGGAAGCAAATAGATCTATGTCCAGGCATCTCCATTTCCTTGTTATCATGCTGAAGACTTGTGGATCCAGCTGCCACTTGTGGGGATCCATGAGGTTTCTGCTTAGTTCGTCTGCCAGAGTATTTTTCCTTCCTGGCAGGAATTGTGCCTGCAGATGTACTCGGTAAGTTAATGCTGTGTCCCACAAAGTCATGGCTAGTCTGCAAAGGGGGTAAGAATGTGTGCCCCCCTGCTTGTTTATATACCACATGACTGTGGTGTTGTCTGTCTTTATCAGTAGTTGTCCCGGATGAAGTAGGTCCTTGAAGGCTGTCAGGGCATTCTGAATAGCTAGCATCTCTTTTTGATTGATATGTAGATGCATTTGGGTTGAGGACCATGTGCCCTGAATGCATCTTCCTGCCATGTGGGCCCCCCAGGCATAATCTGATGCTCCTTTGTTAGTGTTTGCCTGGCTGGGGGTAATGTGAATGGCTGTCCCTAGTTTTGGTGACAAGCCTTTGCCCACCATCGAAACTCCTGTTGTAGGCAGGGAATGAGAGTAATCATTGTTTCCAGGCTGTGGCAATGTTGAGTTCAAACATTTTTTAGGTACCATTGAAGTTTCCTCATATGCAGTCTTGCATATGGAATTAGTAGGATGCAAGATGCCATGAAGCCCAAAGCCTGCAGAATTTTTCTTGCAGATAACTGGGCCTTTGTTGCCAACATTTTGAAACAGGTAGTCAGTTGCCTTTGTCTGGCGTGAGCTAAGCCATCTGGGCAGTTGTATTTAAGCTTGCACCCAGGAATATTATCTCTTGAGAGGGTACTAGTTTTGATTTCTTTTCGTTGACTGTGTACCCTAGGCATGTTAGAAGTCTTCACAAATGCCAGATGTTGTAGAAGAATGTCCTTGTTCTCTGCTTGAATTAGACAGTCGTCCAAGTAAGGATATATTTGTATTCCTCTTTCTCTGCAGAATGCAATTACTGGTGCCAGGCACTTTGTAAAGACCCTGGGCGCAGTAGATAAGCCAAAGGGCAGTGCAGAGAATTGGTAACGTATTGAGCCAGCCTTGAATCTGAGGTATCGTCTGCATATTTGTCTGATCGGGACATGCAGGTATGCCTCTTTTAGGTCTAGAGTTACCAGCCAAACATTCTTGCCCAGCATGGGCAGAAGCTGCTGTAAAGTCATCATCTTGAATTTTGGTATATCCAAGAATGTGTTCAGAATAGATAGGTCCAGTATTGGTCTCCAGGTCTTGTCCTTTCTGGGTACCAAGAACAGTCTTGAGTAAAATCCTTGTCCCTGCTCTTGTTCTGGTACTTGTTGAATGGCCCCCATGTCCATGAGGGATGAGACTTGCTTTTGTGCCTCTGCCCATTGATTTTTTGGCAGATCTGGCCAGCCGTTTGTCTTTGGCAGTGTATGGAAATGGAACTTGTACCCTTGTGACACGATATTTAGAACCCACTTGTCCTGGGTTATAAGGTGCCAGTTTTGAGTAAAAAGTGCTAATTTTCCCCCTAAGGGTGCTGCCAGGAGATAAGTGCTTGGTGCAGGCAGGGGGAAGTCATTGGGACTGTTTCCTGTATGGTTGTGATTTGTCTTCTCCAACTTTGGAGGTTGAAGCACCCCATTTATCCAGTGCCCTAGAATCTCAGTCAGAGGGGGTAGGGTTTTTTGCAGTGGAAGCCTTGATTCCTTTGGGACCCTGGGAAATAGTTTCTGGGTCTGCAGCAGGGTTTTTAAAAAGGAATTTGAGAGTCAGAAACCCTGTAATATCTGTCAGGCTTAACAGGAGCTGGAGGTAAGGAGTCAGGGGTGAGACTAGACTCCGAAAACACATCATCTACAATATCTAACAGGTAGAATGGCTAGTGGCCTGTGTTATGGAAGTAAAAGGAAATCCCTGAGCCTCTTTTTAGATTCTGAAAAATCTTGGCTCTCCCAGTGGAAATGCTCCCTCATGGTATGCAAGGTTTCCCCAAAAGAATAGTCTTCTGGAGGAGAAGCTGAAGGTATGAATTCTTCAGCATCAGAATCCTCATAGGGGGAAGAGAATATTCCTGATCAGAAGAAATAGAAACCTGATCTGGGGAGTAATAGTTAGTCTCTTGCCTAGGCCTCTTATCAGGAGGGGGATGGGAACCACTGATCAAGGTAATTAAGTCTTCGGCCATTTTGAGCATCTGTTTTTTGGGCATACAGGTCTGTCCACGTGACACTAGAGTTTGTTTCTTTGTTTTAGAAAGTGCTTTAGTCTTTGCCTTTGAAGCTGAGGTCGGTTTAATGTAAAGATGTGTAGGTCTGAATACACTCTCAGAAGCCGATGCCTGCTCAGCGGCTCTGGATCCATCTGAAGGAATAGTATCCGAGGCTCCAATACCTTGAGTTTCCAGCGGCATGGCCGACTCCACATGGGAGTTGGTAGCGGCTGCGACTCTAAAGTAGCGGGCGTCAGGGGCTGTGAAAGCACCTCACTGAGAACTGGCGACTGTCTTAGGAGAAGCTTCGTCATCAGTTTTGGGCCTCGGTTGTCTATCTCTCTCCTTTTCTTTGCGTTTTTTGTGAACTCCGGTAGTCGGATGGCTATCCGATGACATTTCTGGATAATTAAACCGGCATCCAAAGTAGTTTGAAGCAAAATCATACTGATGCTTAATAGTGCGTTGGTTAAATTTAGCACAAAACCGACAACCAGCAACATTGTGATTAGGGCCTAGGCAAGGAACACAGTAAGAATGAAAGTCCTTATGAGGTATTTGCTTCCCACAAGAAATACAATTATTTACTTTTTCTGACATCAGTCTGGAGCAAGAAAAAAGTTTCCCCAACGGGGTACTTAGCTTTATTGAAGACTTCGGATCTGAAACTCGAACACGAAAATCTCAGGAGTCGGCCGACTGGCACTTGCGAACTGCTTCTGCTTCGGGCACTGCACGGCAAGAAAGAAGAGAGAAAATGGCATCGGCCTCATCTTTTATACCCCTGACGACCTGACGTCAGGGAAGACAGCAGCTGACACAGGACCCATGACTTTGGAATTCAGGCCGACTGAGGGCAACCTGCCAGCAAGATTACCCAAATGTAAGGACTGCAACAGTGAAACACGAATAACATCTGGTACAGCACAGAAAGGGGAAGTACACAGGGACTTAGGAGTGACATATATGAGGACAGGGGACAGGCAGTAGCCAAAACTCAATATTAACACTGTGCCTTACAAGTGAGAGAGAAACAAGTGTGTGTCCATGATACGGCAGTAGAGTAAAAATAAACAGGCTCCATTAGGAAGGGAATCTGGTATGGAAAGTATTCCTGAGACACCTTGGTATTCATACAATGAGGTGAAAGGGGGCAGCTGCACTCATTCAAAGGTAGAAGACAACAGCAGCAGTGACATTTCCCTACAGTAATCCAGGAAATACCCAACTACAGTTATAACACACAGGGAAGGTCCTTAGCACACTCACTCTACAAGTATCTTGTGAAAAAAACTATAGCCTGTGCTATCGTGGCTAGTCTGCAAACATGTCATTTGGTCCTGCCCTGTTTATGAACCTCATTACTGTGGCATTGTCTAATCACTTACAATGGTCTTGCGTCCCACAGATGACAAAGTATTGAAAGCATTTATGACTGCTAACATCTCCTACATGTGGGTGTTTTGGTCTTTTTTGTTTCAAATACCCTAAATTTTCATCCCCACAAACACTGCTCTAAAGCAAAACCTGAGGTACTTGTTACTGACTGTGATGGAGCTGTAAGGGAAAATGAGAGACCCACTGCAATCCAAACTGTAGCTTGCTACAGATCACCCACCATGCCCCAGGATTCCCACTCCTCTTTTCTTGATGTACTGGAAAATATTAGGGTTCAACCAAACACCCTAATAATGGGCGATTTCAACTACCCGACCATTAACTGGGAAAGCTACTCATGTACCAACTCCTTCGCTCAACGCTTTCTGGAATTCATAAACTCCAATGCCCTGGATCAACTTATCCACACCCCCACCAGGGGCAATAATATCCTAGATCTAGTCATTACCAATATGAGTGACCGGTGTTCCACACCTGAAGTCAATGCCTCATTGGTCCGATCTGACCATAAGCTAATTACCCTAGATATCCACATCCTGCCTCCACCCCCCGTTAAGGAAACCATGGTAAAAAATGTATCCAAAGCCAACTTCATGCTTCTTAAGACAGAAGTGGTGAACTTCATGACACCCATGCAGATGGACAATACAGTTACGACTACTGAATCCTACACAATTGCAATTTATAAGCACTTACATGAGTGCATGGATCGTGCTATCCCAAACAGAACCAAGACGCTATCCTCCAAAAAAAGGAAGCCAATCTGGTGGTCCCCTGCCATAAACAAACTGTACAACAGAAGGAAGAAACTCTTGCAAAAGCGAGTAAAATCCCACGAGTGGAGAATCTCCCTGGTCAGCCTCAGTAAGAAGCTGTGATCCCTGATAAAATCCACCAAAGCTAGTTACGAAAACAAAATCACCACTGATTCTAAAGACAGCCACAAAGCATTCTATAGCTATGTCAAGAATTTAAATGGCAACACTCAGATCTGCTCTGAGCTACAGCACAAGGGCACTAAATATACAGACCCAACTGATATTGCCAACATCCTGGCAGATAGGTTCAGTGCTAACTTTACCCCCCTCTCACCCCCTAAAGAGCCCATCTCTATACTGGAAGAATGCAAAGTTCCTGTAATCATGGCTGCACAGGTAAAAACCACACTCTCCAAAGCCAAGAACACAGCATCCATGGGACCAGACAACATCCCAGGCTGCATTCTACATGAACTACAGAACGAAATGGCACCCCACTTAAGTACCATGTTCAATCATAGCCTCACCTCAGAAAAACCCAAAAGGAGAGTCCAACTGTAGAGAACCCAACGCACAGTCCAAAACACAAAGTGTTAGAAAATTACACCAGCAGCAGCCAAGCAGTAAACCACAAGAGTTGATATAAATCCAAACCACGTTTAATAATGAAGCGCTTTTCGTTTGCAACAATGTGCAAACTTCATCAGAATGAATAAAAAGTGACAACCATATAGGTTTTATACACTCTGCTTAATTGTTCATAACAGCTTAATTGAAGGCAATTAAATAATTGACTTGTAATGAATGCAATGCTGTTTGAGGTACAAAACCTTAAATACAAAGACTAAAACTAAAAAGTCATGAAACACACTAGGACTCAACAATTATTAAAAGCATACAATATGTCTGACTAAATATTAAAATATATGTGTGACACATATATAAAAAACTATTATTCAAATCAATACATTATTCATAAATAATACAAATACATACAAAAGATAGCATTTAACTAAACAGTTAATACCCAAGTTGTGTGTACTAAAGAATTAAAAATTGGTACTGCTTACTATCTTTTAAGACTGAGAATACTTAGAAGGCAGGCTATGGAACATGCTTCATTAAGACCAGGTGAATGATAAGATTCTAACCTAATTTGCCACTGGAGTTCTAAAAAAAGTAGTTTTAACGCAGTGGGACCACCTCTAATGTCAGTGTGAGCCTGGTCAATTGCTATGAATTTAAAATGGTGTGTAGGGAAATCCAAAATATGCTTAGCCAGTGCATTAGTGGTTTTTGCTTTCCTGATAGCATATTGGTGTTCGTATATGCTCCTAAGCTTCCGTTCAGTTTTCCCCACGTAGTGAGCTTGGCATAACTGACACTGCGCCAAGTACACCACCATCTTGGAGTTACACGTGAATCTATGCTTAAGTTTGAATGATTCATTACTAACCTCAAATCTATTAGATTCTACAATAAATCTACAGTAGTTGCAGTTGTGACATTTGAACATCCCTGGACTCCTAGTTTGTAATGGTTTCATCTCGAACCATGATTTAAGGTTCCTACCTTTTTTGTACACTACCAGGGGAAAATCTCCCAGTTTTGCGGATACTAATGAGTCTGTTTTGAATAGATGCCAGTTTTTCTTAATGGACCACAAAATATAACTGTCTACTGCAAACGTAGTTATAAACCTAGGAAGATGTTCCACTGCTTCACAATGAATATCATCGTTCTGTTGGTCAAGAATCTTGGTAGACGGTGATACTTCATTTCTCCCCCTCAACTGTAGTAAAGGTACATATGTCTTAAGATTTCTTTTCGTTCCAATTTCACTTATAAGTTCTTCAACAAGTAGATTGGGGTACCCTCTACTTAGGAACATCTTTTTTAGTGTACCACATTCTACGTTGAAGTCTTCATCTTTACTGATGATCCTTGCCGCTCTGACTAACTGGCCTTTCATCGCCCGCTTCTGCTTAAAAGGATGACAACTAGTGAAATGCAGAAATGTGTTGGAATGTGTCGGTTTTCTATAAATTTTAGATGAAAAACAAGAAGCATTCACATCCTTAGTTAAAAGGATGTCAAGATATGCTATTTGAATGCTACTGAATGTCGAGGTAAACTTCAAAATTGTAGTACTATTCAAAAAGCTGATGAAAGAGGCTGCCTCTTCTTCATTTCCATTAAATAATATGAAAATGTCATCAAGGTACCGCGTGTAATAGACAAGGTGGCCAGAATACTCAGACTCTACAAAAATAAATTGTTGTTCCCAATGAGCCATGACAAGGTTGGCCACACTTGCACCATAGGGTGAGCCCATTCCAACTCCGACTGTTTGCAAATAGTAATTTTCACCGAACATGAAGAAGTTTTTAGGTAGTGTTAAATCAAGTAGTTCAACAACTAAAGAAATATCACGGCTATTTGCTCCTCTGGTTGTTAACCTTTCTCCAACTCAATTGCTATATCCTGAGGTATGCAGGTATATAGATCCTTAACATCGATAGTAAGGAAGTTGAAGTGTTCTTCATACTTAAGCTCGTTGATCTTAGAGAGAAATGTCCACGAATCTTTGCAGATGTGGGTCTCTAAAGTAATATATTTTGCAAAATGCCATCTACTACTTTAGCACAAAGTAGGTGATCCACTATCATCGATCAATACGATCATGGGTGGGTTGTTGACGTTTTTATGTATCTTCGGTATCCCAAAGAAATATGGAACCTTGGGATAAGAGGTGATCATGTAGTTGAACATATCTTGGTTAATCCTACCATCTATGTACATCTCTTCAATATGGTCTTGGATGATTTTGTATGCTTTATTAATCTCGTTCTTAGAACTCAGAGCGTAAGATGGACTATCAAGTAATGATGTCATCCGATCAAAATAATCGTTGTTGTCGAAAATAACTACCCCTCCACCTTTGTCTGGTTTGCAAATACGTAAATTCTTCATACGTAGGTTCCGGACATTTTCCATTTCTTCCTTATAAATATTAGAAATAATATTTTTATTTGGCTTAATTTGGTTCTAATGTCCAATTCACATATTAATTCAAACATAGACAGGAGTGGATGGAGTGGGGATAGAATGTGCTAGGGATATGAAAGTGGTGTTACAATCAGAATATGCCCTCCTCCCATCATGAGTCTGAAATTCAATTTCAGTGAAAGTTTTAATGTCAGTGATCCTCACAAAATCTGTCTGATGATGTGAACGGTTTAGTCCCTTAGCCATAAGGTCCGCCATATCAAGAGATACTTCCATGTCAGAGAAATAAACACCTTAAAATCGCCGATGAATTAGTACTAATGGTAGGCTTATCTACAAATACTCGAGTTAACTTCAATTTCATGCAATGTCATTGAAAGTGTAGAACCAACAGGGGAACCTGCTCCTCATCACTAAATGAATATCAAAACTTAACGATGGTTCCTCCTCTGATAAGTTTGATTCTGCCACTGACGTTGGACCTTGGGTCTTGCCCTAAAAACTCTCCTGGGAATTATAATTAGATTATTATTCTTGTTCTGAAGTCCTCTGAAGCTCCTCAAAGGGCCCACTCTCATTCGCTACCTTTCGGCATTCTGAATAGTATCAATGTTAGTATTGAGGCAAGGAGCAGTAGAGGCGTTATTACTTTCATTAGGTGTATGCGGGGGTCTATTGGGATTAGGTGCAGAATTCTCTTCCATACCTGGCCTATAGGGGTTTAGGATCAACCCTTCCCTATAAGCCTTAAGATCTCTGTCTAACTTCTTAAATTTAGTCAATTTTGATTTTAAAATGAAATCATCAATATTTTAAACAGTTTCGTGTAGTCAAGTATAACGCTCAAACATAGAGTCACTCTTAATATTATTGTCTAATAAAATGGCTTCTGCATTTAATTCTTCAATTTGCAAGGAGTAACGTTTTATCATCAAATTTAATAATTCAAAACCATGTTCGTCAAACATGCATAATAATTCTTGGTGGAACAATGAATTTATCAGCAAACCAGTTGGGTATTGATAGTGTCTTAAACCCTTCGGAACGATTTTCTTTGCTAAACATTCATTAAAATAAGCAACTTCAAGTTTCAATTTTTTAACTTTCAATAAAATATTGTCCAGTGATTTTATTGATAGAAATGTCAGGTTCTGTGACTATCTTTATCAGTATTATCAGGAAGTACTTTGAAAAACTAGGATTGACATTAATCCAATCTAGAATGTTAGCTGAATTCAAGGTGCTGGAACTCACCAAGTGTTGATCTCTTTGCATACCGCTAGTAACTGAAGCCGTTTAAAACCTGGTGAGAATTATTTTTCGAAGTGGATGTTTTCAGCTTGGTCGCATCCTGGTGGTTTCGATTATGAACAGAAGTGTACCCAAATTGTGGTTCAAGTATAACAGTTTTATCCGTAAAATGAACGTTTTGATTGTCAAATTGAGAATCAAGTTGCAAAACTGGCATTCCGGATGTTGACAGCTCCTCGACGGCTGGAATTCTCCTCTGCCTAGCCTGGTTAACCTCAACCAAGCCTGCTGTCATGTCGGTGTTACCTTCCGTAGTGGGGGATGTATTACGTAAATTGAAAGAAAGCTGTTCAGCTCCATTGGCATCGCGGACCTTTTCAACCGCAGAACCTGGCCCACTTATTAGTGACAACGCCGCTATTTGCGGCAATAACGCCGCTACAAATGTTTGTAACAAACTATGTGGTACTATGAATGTGCCATACGCTGACACTATGTGTAATGCCAGCGGTTTTTCAAATAAAGATTTTGGGCCAGGTTCTGCGGTTGAAAAGGTCCGCGATGCCAATTGAGCTGAACAGCTTTCTTTCAATTTACGTAATACATCCCCCACTACGGAAGGTAACACCGACATGACAGCAGGCTTGGTTGAGGTTAACCAGGCTAGGCAGAGGAGAATTCCAGCCGTCGAGGAGCTGTCAACATCCGGAATGCCAGTTTTGCAACTTGATTCTCAATTTGACAATCAAAACGTTCATTTTACGGATAAAACTGTTATACTTGAACCACAATTTGGGTACACTTCTGTTCATAATCGGAAACCACCAGGATGCGACCAAGCTGAAAACATCCACTTCGAAAGAAATAATTCTCACCAGGTTTTAAACACGGCTTCAGTTACTAGCGGTATGCAAAGAGATCAACACTTGGTGAGTTCCAGCACCTTGAATTCAGCTAACATTCTAGATTGGATTAATGTCAATCCTAGTTTTTCCAAAGTACTTCCTGATAATACTGATAAAGATAGTCACAGCGAACCTGACATTTCTATCAATATAAAATCACTGGACAATATTTTATTGAAAATTAAAAAATTGAAACTTGAAGTTGCTTATTTTAATGAATGTTTAGCAAAGAAAATCGTTCCGAAGGGTTTAAGACACTATCAATACCCAACTGGTTTGCTGATAAATTCATTGTTCCACCAAGAATTATTATGCATGTTTGACAGACATGGTTTTGAATTATTAAATTTGATGATAAAACGTTACTCCTTGCAAATTGAAGAATTAAATGCAGAAGCCATTTTATTAGACAATAATATTAGGAGTGACTCTATGTTTGAGCGTTATACACTTGACTACACGAAACTGTTTAAAAATATTGATGATTTCATTTTAAAATCAAAATTGACTAAATTTAAGAAGTTAGACAGAGATCTTAAGGCTTATAGGGAAGGGGTTGCGTATCCTAAACCCCCTATAGGCCAGGTATGGAAGAGGAATTCTGCACCTAATCCCAATAGACCCCACCGGCATACACCTAATGAAAGTAATAACGCCTCTACTGCTCCTTGCCTCAATACTAACATTGATACTATTCAGAATGCCGAACAAGGTAGCGATGAGAGTGGGCCCCCTTTTGAACTTCGTAGGAGCGAAAGACTTCAGAACAAGAATAATAATCCTAATTATAATTCCCAGGAGAGTTTTTTAGGGGCAAGACCCAAGGTCCAACGTCAGTGGCAGAATCAAACTTATCAGAGGAGGAACCATCGTTAAGTTTTGATATTCATTTTAGTGATGAGGAGCAGGTTCCCCCTGTTAGCACTTTTGGTTCTACACTTTCAATGACATTGCATGAAATTGAAGTTAACTCGGAGTATTTGTACGATAAGCCTACCATTAGTACTAATTCATCAGGCGATTTTAAGGTGTTTAATTTCTCCGACATGGAAGTATCTCTTGATATGGCGGACCTTATGGCTAAGGGACTAACTTACGTTCCACATCATCAGACAGATTTTGTGAAGGCGATCACTGACATTAAAACTTTCACTAGGAAATTGAATTTCAGACTCATGATGGGAGGAGGGGCATATTCTGATTGTAACACCCACTTTCATATCCCTAGCACATTCAATCCCCCACTCCATCCACTCCTGTCTATGTTTGAATTAATATGTGAATTGGACATTAGGAACCAAATTAAGCCAAATAAAAATATTATTTCTAATATTTATAAGGAAGAAATGGAAAATGTCCGGAACCTACGTATGAAGAATTTACGTATTTGCAAACCAGACAAAGGTGGAGGGGTAGTTATTTTCGACAACAACGATTATTTTGATCGGATGACATCATTACTTGATAGTCCATCTTACGCTCTGAGTTCTAAGAACGAGATTAATAAAGCATATAAAATCATCCAAGACCATATTGAAGAGATGTAAATAGATGGTAGGATTAACCAAGATATGTTCAACTACATGATCACCTCTTATCCCAAGGTTCCATATTTCTTTGGGATACCGAAGATACATAAAAACGTCAACAACCCACCCATGCGTCCATTGATCGATAGTCGTGGATCACCTACTTACGCTTGTGCTAAAGTAGTAGATGGCATTTTGCAAAAATATATTACTTTAGAGACCCACATCTGCAAAGATTCGTGGACATTTCTCTCTAAGATCAACGAGCTTAAGTATGAAGAACACTTCAACTTCCTTACTATCGATGTTAAGGATCTATATACCTGCATACCTCAGGATATAGCAATTGAGTGGGTTGGAGAAAGGTTAACAACCAGAGGAGCAAATAGCCGTGATATTTCTTTAGTTGTTGAACTACTTGATTTAACACTACCTAAAAACTTCTTCATGTTCGGTGAAAATTACTATTTGCAAACAGTCGGAGTTGGAATGGGCTCACCCTATGGTGCAAGTGTGGCCAACCTTGTCATGGCTCATTGGGAACAACAATTTATTTTTGTAGAGTCTGAGTATTCTGGCCACCTTGTCTATTACACGCGGTACCTTGACGACATTTTCATATTATTTAATGGAAATGAAGAAGAGGCAGCCTCTTTCATCAGCTTTTTGAATAGTACTACCGAATTTTTGAAGTTTACCTCGACATTCAGTAGCATTCAAATAGCATATCTTGACATCCTTTTAACTAAGGATGTGAATGCTTCTTGTTTTTCATCTAAAATTTATAGAAAACCGACACATTCCAACACATTTCTGCATTTCACTAGTTGTCATCCTTTTAAGCAGAAACGGGCCGTAGTGAAAGGCCAGTTAGTCAGAGCGGCAAGGATCATCAGTAAAGATGAAGACTTCAACGTAGAATGTGGTACACTAAAAAAGATGTTCCTAAGTAGAGGGTACCCCAATCTACTTGTTGAAGAACTTATAAGTGAAATTGGAACGAAAAGAAATCTTAAGACATATGTACCTTTACTACAGTTGAGGGGGAGAAATGAAGTATCACCGTCTACCAAGATTCTTGACCAACAGAACGATGATATTCATTGTGAAGCAGTGGAACATCTTCCTAGGTTTATAACTACGTTTGCAGTAGACAGTTATATTTTGTGGTCCATTGTTAAGAAAAACTGGCATCTATTCAAAACAGACTCATTAGTATCCGCAAAACTGGGAGATTTTCCCCTGGTAGTGTACAAAAAAGGTAGGAACCTTAAATCATGGTTCAAGATGAAACCATTACAAACTAGGAGTCCAGGGATGTTCAAATGTCACAACTGCAACTACTGTAGATTTATTGTAGAATCTAATAGATTTGAGGTTAGTAATGAATCATTCAAACTTAAGCATAGATTCACGTGTAACTCCAAGATGGTGGTGTACTTGGCGCAGTGTCAGTTATGCCAAGCTCACTACGTGGGGAAAACTGAACAGAAGCTTAGGGAACGCATATACGAACACCAATATGCTATCAGGAAAGCAAAAACCACTAATGCACTGGCTAAGCATATTTTGGATTTCCCTACACACCATTTTAAATTCATAGCAATTGACCAGGCTCACACTGACATTAGAGGTGGTCCCACTGCGTTAAAACTACTTTTTTTAGAACTCCAGTGGCAAATTAGGTTAGAATCTTATCATTCACCTGGTCTTAATGAAGCATGTTCCATAGCCTGCCTTCTAAGTATTCTCAGTCTTAAAAGATAGTAAGCAGTACCAATTTTTAATTCTTTAGTACACACAACTTGGGTATTAACTGTTTAGTTAAATGCTATCTTTTGTATGTATTTGTATTATTTATGAATAATGTATTGATTTGAATAATAGTTTTTTATATATGTGTCACACATATATTTTAATATTTAGTCAGACATATTGTATGCTTTTAATAATTGTTGAGTCCTAGTGTGTTTCATGACTTTTTAGTTTTAGTCTTTGTATTTAAGGTTTTGTACCTCAAACAGCATTGCATTCATTACAAGTCAATTATTTAATTGTCTTCAATTAAGCTGTTATGAACAATTAAGTAGAGTGTATAAAACCTATATGGTTGTCACTTTTTATTCATTCTGATGAAGTTTGCACATTGTTGCAAACGAAAAGCGCTTCATTATTAAACGTGGTTTGGATTTATATCAACTCTTGTGGTTTACTGCTTGGCTGCTGCTGGTGTAATTTTCTAACACTTTGTGTTTTGGACTGTGCGTTGGGTTCTCTACAGTTGGACTCTCCTTTTGGGTTTTTCAGTTGTTTTTTATAGCCTCACCTCAGGCTTTGTGCCTGCTGAATGGTGCACAGCAACGGTTATCCCACTCCACAAGGGGAGAGCCACCACGGACCCTGGGAACTACCACCCCATTAGCCTGATGAGCCTGGTCTGCAAGGCCATGGAACGTATCATCATGGAACTTATAAACAAAGACATTGGTAATCTCCAAACTCTGGATCCCACCCATTTCAGGTTTGTAAAAGGCAGATCATGTCTCCTAAACCTGATAGAGTTCTTTGAAGCAGTCACCAAAGCCGTAGACAAGGGTAAGGTGGTTCACACAGCCTATCCAGATCTTGCCAAGGCTTTTGACACCATCCCCCACTCTGGAATTATAGATAAACTCACTAAACTAGGTATAAATCCCTATGTCACAAGATGGGTTGCCAACTGGCTCACTGACAGAACCCACACTGTGAAAGTAGCAGACTCCAAATCTGACTTCAGACCAGTGACGAGTGGAGTACCACAGGGTTCAGTCCTGGGTCCTCTCCTGTTTGGTATCTACTTCTCTGAAGTACAGGCTAACACAGAAGGTCTTTGGCTAATGAAGTTCACAGATGACTGCAAACTAGGAGCCATAATTGAAACTCCCAGCGATGTGGACATCCTACAAAAGGGCCTCACTGAGACAGATGCCTAGTGTCAAAGCCATGGCCTCAAGCTCAATACCAAAAATTGCATTGTCATCCCCTTTGGTAAAAATTCTGTACCCATGAAATACAACATAGGCGGTAGTATACTTAACACCGAAAGTGCAATAAGAGACCTTGGGACACAGGTGGACAGTAGTCTCTCCTTTGATAATCACATCGTCACAGTAGTCAGGAAATCCTTCTATGTGGCACACCTCATCACAAAAGGTTTCTCATCCAGAAAAAAAGAGTTCATTGTTCCCCTCTACTCATCACTCATTAGACCCATTATAGAGTACAACGCCCCTTTTGGTATGTACCTCACAAGGCATCTACAACAACTGGAAAGGCCGCAGAAATACCTCACAAAGAGGATTACTGGCCTCAAACAGATGCCCTACGCAGACAGTCTCAAAAAACTCCAGCTTTACTCCGTTGCATATCGCCTACTCAGAGGTGATCTCTGCCTAACATACAAAGCTATGTCAAACCCAGAGCTGTTGGACATGCTCCACTTAAAGAAATCCCAATCCCTCCGAGCTGCATGCTCTAGGGACCTAACCCTTGTCACCACAATAAACAGAACATGCCAGAGGGATAGATTCCTGTCCCAGAGACTTCCCATACTCTGGAATAAACTACCTATCTATATCAAACAAAGCTCCTCATTAGCACTCTTCAAGAAAAATCTTGATGACTGGATGAGAAATAGGAAATTCACCCCGGAGATCACCTCTGTGGCTCTGCTCAACAGTGGCACAGGAAAATAATTTTCTTGGGTGGCAAAAGCCAGGGTACCTTTTTGGCTGGGCTTGTATAGGCCTCAGGGCTGATAGCCTAGTACCTACCTATGAACCTATGCTCTACAAAGTTGTTCCCGTCTCACAATCCTCAAAACAGGAATCTGGGATATCAGGATGTTGATGCTTGGACTATACTGACTTTAGGTACCACTGAACTGTTCTAATGACTCCTCTAGCAAGACTCCACATGAGAATTATAAATGCCATAAATCCTTGTATCCTGAGAAATTCCTTTGCTGAGAATTTTGTTCAAGTGGAAAAACTCAGGAATAGATCTAGATATACAAGACATCTGAACTCGGGTATCTGGGAGACATCCTAGGACCTACAATCAAGTGGGGAAGAGGCAAACGACTTTTGGATGTTCTCCTGAAACCCTAATCTGTGCAGCAGCTTTCTGATAAAGTAGTCTTAAAAAATGTGAATACCTTGTGGTCTGCAATAGGCTGTCACTGGAGCTAGACACTTTGTAAAAACCTTTGGAACAGTGGATAGCCCAAAAGGTAATGCAGAAACTTAAGGACGAGCCAGACAGAGAAAACCTTAAGAATGGTCTGAAATACAAAAATGATGTTCTTACCATAATGATGCATCTGTGTTGTTTCCGTCCTTGCTCAACAGATGGGTTTCAGATCCGACTTCAGCCACTTTTCAGACTTAAGATCCATAGTTCAAGCTAATCCCCTTACCCATAATTCCCTCCAAACCCCAATACTACCTTGGAGTGAGTTTCCCCACAGTCCTACGACACAAAGGACCATAATAATGATATTGTATATATGTTCAGGTAACAGAAGCAGACAATATCAAAGACATGTTCGCCTGGAGCTTGAGAAAGTGAGAAGACCTTTACTGTATAACCCACAGGTCCTACCAGATATCTAAATAGAAATCTTCCAATAATGGTAGGAGGACTGGAGCTGCACCCAGAAGCCTGGATGTCAATCACCAAAGATGCCTGGGGTGCAGACAACCACTACCAGAGATTCTTGTGCTTCATTTTCCCTTCCCCCACCAAAAGTGTCTAGCTCCAGTAATAGGAAGAGATGTTGAGGAAATAGGAGGCCATAAAGTCTAGGATCACTGGAATGGGGGTTCAGAAAGTATCTAAATATCTCTCAAGCCCAGAGGATCTTTTCTATTTGCTCTTGTATACCCTCCTAGTTGAGTCCTTTTGAGATTATGTAATGATGTGTAGAACCTGAACTGCCTAACCACTACTGGAAGTGGAGAACCCATACAGTGAGCTTGAGGGTCTGAATGTCTGGGTGAGGCAGCCTGGAAGGATGAGTGAGAAGATCTCGACTCTGTTCCAGAATGTTTCAAATGAGGCCAAAGAAAGGGGAACCACTTTTGTTGAGGACAGAAAGGGGCAATGTGGACGCCTTTGCTGTTTGACTGCAATGCTTTCTGAAGAAAGGTTGGAATTATTGGATATGCATAAAGGACACCAGGGGGCCAACTGTAAATCAAGGCATCCCTTGGTGATTCCCCCCCCCAAGAGGGGATCAGTGCAAAGTACCTGCTGCATTTGGAGTTGTGGGGAGAGGCTAAGTCATCGCAGCAAGGCTGGTCTCATCGATGAAATATATGCTCCACCAGTGACTGACCACTAATGAGGCAGTAGAATAAATCTACTCAACTTGTCTGCTAATGCACTGGACTTCACCGGAATGTGTATTGTTATGAGACAACAAATGGAAGAGATCAGCCACTGCCACCCTCATCACTTCTTGACAGAGTAGGAACAAGCTCCCCTTTTTTGTTGATGTACTAGACCATCTATATGTTGTCCATCTGGATGACAATCATCCCTAGACAGAAAGCAGCCTGGAAGGCTTGCAACTCTAGGAGGTCTGCTCTCCTCTCTAGAATACTGATGTGCAGATAGGCCTCTGAGAGGGACCATGTGCCTTGAAGTCTTAACCAGGTAATGCCAGCCCACACAAATTGGGAAGCATCTGTGATTACAGTGGCCTTGGGCAACAGGGGCTCAAAGGGGTGGACCTGAACCATCAGGTTTCATATTCCCTGCAAGCTTTGGTGATTCAAATTGGGAAACTCATTGGTTGTTTCTCATATGGAATATTGCCATTGGAACAAGAGTGAGTGAAGCAGCCATTGACCCTAACAGCTGCATAACCAACTTGGCTGAAGGAGTTTGACAAAACAGTAGTTGTACGGCAAGTAGCATGGCTAACCATGTGTGTTGTAGCCTTGCTGTCTGAGAAACCGTATCCAGATGAGCACCTATAAAATCCAGGACATGTGTCTGGGAGAGCTGTGATTTGTTTTAACTGGCCACGCTCAGTTTCTAATCAGAGCTAAAGGTAGTCCCTGGCATGGATCAGGACATACTTGGGGGGAGTGGTGAGGAGCCAGTCACTGAGGAAGGGAAACAATCCAAGCGAGCTGCAACCATCGACATGCATCCTAAAGGTTTACTAATCACATCCAATTGACCTTCCATAAGAGCACAAGTATGGACAGAACCATGACCATTCGGAACTTCAAGTGTGACAAAACAAATTCAAACAACTTAGTTACAAGATTGGCATGAGGTCCCTGTTCTTTGCCATCAAAAAATCTTGAATGTCCCAAACCCTTGCTGGTCTGCAGGGATCTTTTTAATGGCTCTTTGCTAGCAGCTTTTCAATTTCTAGTGCTGCTGCTTTTCTTTGAGGTGTGGCTCATTGGGTAACTTTTTCATTACTTTTGGTAGAGGAAGGAAAAAGGGAATGTAATAATCTCTAGTGATTGTTTGTACCCAGACATCTTTGGTGATTGATGTCCTGGCTTCGGGGTACAGCGATAAGTTCCCACCAGAGTGCAGCAGTTGGGTAACCCTTCATGATCACTGCTAACGTTTCTTAGTGAAGGGACATCAGAAGCCTTGGTTTTGCAAGCCACCTCTGTGACGAGGGCTATGTCTGCCATTAAAATCCCCCCCTCTGCCTCAAGGGGATCTATCTCCAGAATAATCCCTGGAAAACCCCTGAGAGCTAAGGAACCACATCTTCCTGCATCTCTGCCCCAGATTCCTGCAAAACGTCCACTGGGGTGTTGAAAACTTATTCCTACAACAGAAAGTTTTCCCATCCTCCTCACTCCTGGAGAGTGTCTCAAGTCTTAGGCACAAATAGGACTGATCCATTAAAGGCAGCACTGATGAAAGACATCTTAAAGGGCTCTGTAGAATCACATAAATACATTCAGCCATGCCTCCCAATTGTGATGCCTAAACCTGCTGCTTTTGATGCACCTGCTGTTGCATCAGAAATCAAATGCATGGAGGCACTGGAAAGGTTTTGAAGGGTGGCCAGCTGCAAACTCTATTTTCTTGTCTTTTGCAGACATAGACCCTAAGAGGGATTTGGTAAGTTCCTTGGTCATGTAGCTCTGAAAATCTTGAGTGCCAAATAGTTCAGTGAGGCAAAAATTGTTAAAGCATAAACTCACTTCTCATAGCTGTCCAAAGCCATGGAACGCTGTTAGGAGTGTGGACAGATGGAGTCTAGCAAATTCTTTGTTAGTAGCTACCAAAACAGCATGGATTGGGGGGGGTGGCTTCTTAGGGACTGGTTCTGCCACATCCAGTTCCTTCCATGCCCAGTGAGAGATCAGGCCCACCATCAACTAGAGGGACCACCCATGAAATAGCTGAACTAGTGCCCTCGAGGAACATAAAGTTCTCCTAGGAAAGGACTTTTCAGAGATCAACCACCTTTCTGTCTCAGTCCTTAAGGGGTTATCTGGGGTACCCCTCCCCTTCATCAAAATCTGAGACCCCTGTCAAAGAATCATGTGGGGAGTCAATGTACCTCCTCTGGGGAAGCCTCAGAAGTCTGAGAGGAGTCCTGGATGAGGACTGACCTGAGTCTAGTATGGACTGGTTGTCTCAATGGGGCAGAAGGAGCAAGTTTAGGCCCCAGGGCAGACAGCTATGGAAGGGGAGGACCAAGAGAGGTGAGGATGTCCGATCTCTTGATTTGGAGAGCTCTCCATACCACTTCAAAAGCTGAAAACATAGGAGCCCCCAAGACCACCCCCAGTAGGAGCTGAAGCTATCTGACCCAGGTGGCCAAAAGAATCTCCCTAATCCAGTCTCGAAGCAGAAGTCTGGGCAGAGCTATCCAGCCCAGAGGCTACAGAGTCTTGGAGTCAATCTCCTCCCCCTGAAGCCAGGGCCAAAGCTTCAGCTCAGAAAACCCACCAGCTCCAACAGTGTCAGCACCAGCTGGATCAGAGAGGACGTCAGAGTTGACCAAAATGAGGGGGAATTCTCTGGTCTGAAACCTCTTAAACCAGTGGACAGATCAGAGTAAGCACAGCTGCAGGTATCTATGAAGGTCCAAAGCTCAAGAGTCTGATGGGAAATGGAGCTGGAGGGGCTCCCAACTGAATTTGGCTCCTGAGGAATTTCATCATTCTGTCCACATCAGCCTCAAACTTCTGCTAGACTTGAAGGAAGATGAACATAAATGAGGTTTGGAAGCCTTAATGGGATGTTTCCTGCAGAAAGGGTGAATGTAATCTGTAATCCATCGACTCTGGAGAGAGAGAGAATAGTTATGTAAAATCTTACCACAACGATAGCTATCCTTCTTTAACATAGATTGGAGTAATATTAATGCTGAAAATCCATCCTCTCATATTAATCTACACAGTTTCTCCCAAACTATCACCTCTACCACCAGAATCAATAAGCACACTAAAAGAGAAAGCATATTAGATTGGATACTCACAAACAATAATAACAAAATATATAACGTAGGTACCTTGCCAGATGATATCAGTGATCACTTCCTAACTTATATTTCTAGAGAAAAGTCAGATTGTGTAAGTACCCCTAATATCCAACAAATTCGCTCTACCAAGAATTTTAATATAAACCTTTTTCAGGCTGATCTCAGCATCTGTAACTGGAACTCCTTAAAAACACTTCCTCTTGATGATGCAGTTTTATTCTTTAATACTACTTTCCTAGCCATTCTTGATAGACATGCTCCAGAAAGATCCATTAGAATGAAGTCAAAAACTGCCCCTTGGCTCTCCAAAGACACTAAAAAACTCATCCTTACCAGAAATAAAGTCTGGACCAAATGGAGATGCCACAGAAATACCCCTGATTTCCTTTACTTCCGCCAGCTTAGAAATCAAGCTAAAAAAGCTGTTATCTCAGACAAGAAAAAATACTACTGTGAACTTCAGCAAACACACCTTAACAACTCCAAACAATTTTGGTTATCTGTAAACAGACTCCTCTCCCCAGGTACTGCCAAAACTCCCTCCCCACTAAATGCCAACCCAGACACTCCTCTCCTGACTGCTAATACATTTAACTCTTTTTTTTCAGAAACTATTCAATCCCTAGCTAGACAAATGAATGCCAACAACCACTACCCCCCAAACAAACCAGCTAGCTCTTCTTATAACTTCTCTCTAAAACCTACATCTACTTCTTACATCTATAAACTCATTCACAAACTGAAACCTTGTACTCCTTCAGCTGATAAGCTACCCTCTCTTTTCCTCCAAAAAGCAGCCAAAGAAATCGCATACCCTATATCCATACTCATAAACAGAACTATCCAAGAAGGATCCATCCCAGAAATCTGGAAAGTCTCTCACATTATTCCTCTACATAAAGGAGGAAACTCCACTGACTACTCCAACTATAGACCTATTGCTCTACTCTCACCCCTAGCAAAAATTATGGAAAAATGCATTCACCAGCAACTAGTACAATATCTGTCTCTTCACAACATAATAGCTCCATGTCAGCATGGCTTTAGACCTCATCACAGCACCACCACTGCCCTTCTTTCTTTTATAGATACTATCAACAAAAATCGCAACAATAATCTTCTCTCTTCTGCTCTTTTCATTGATCTCTCAAAAGCATTCGACATGGTCAATCACTCTCTCTTAATCAACATTCTCGAATCTCTATCACTCGACAACCTAACTATAAAATGGTTCACTTCGTATCTTAGCAACAGGCAGCAAGCAGTCATATGGGAAAACCATATCTCTTCTCTTTTGCCAATTTCCATCGGAGTTCCTCAGGGCTCCATTCTTGGTCCCCTTCTTTTCTCTCTCTTCATCAATGATCTCCACTCTGCTATCCCACAAGCAACATGCATTCAATATGCAGACGATTCAACCCTTATCTGTTCTGCTCCTTCCACCATAGAACTGATCTCACTCACCCAAAACATATTTAACACTGTCGAAACATGGTTCTCTAAACGATTCCTCCTACTTAACGCCAAAAAAACTAAACTTCTCCTTTTCACCCCCACCTCTCGTACTACCTCCTTACACTTCTCTATCTCCTCTAACACAAACACTATCATCTCACCTGACTCTACTACAAAACTGCTAGGTATAACTATCGACAACAATCTCTCCTTTAACCAACACATTAACTACACCATCAAATTAGTTAACAGAAAAATAGGATCCCTATATAGAATTAAATCTTTTCTCACCCCAGCAACTAGAACTAAAATAGCCCAATCACATCTCTTATCTTCACTTCTATATGCTTCATCTATTTATACCAATCTTAAAAAAAGCAATCTAACTAAATTAACAACCTGCTACAATAATATTGCCCGCTTTGCCACTGGTAATCCCTTCAGAACCCACCACTGTCTAAACCTAAAACTTCTAGGCTGGCTTGAATTCCAAAACTACTTGCTTATCCCTCAACTCTCGATTGCTCATAATATACTATATCAACCTGACCACACACCAATACTTTCCCAACTGATAATCCCTATAACAATCTCAACTCCCTACGCTCAGCTCATAAACTAATGACCAAAGCAATCAAGTCAAACAACTTTGCCGGTGACTGTCTTTTCACTAATACTGTAGGTAGGAACTGGAATCTTCTTCCTACCGACATAACTCTGACTTCATCTTTGCCTCTTTTCAAACAGAAAATTAAACTATACTTCCAAAACCACTGGCTCTGTTCCTGCAGCACACCTGACTAAATTATCTAAATTATTACTCTCTACTCCTCTACTCCCTACCTCTCCACTCCAACTTCCATTTCTGATCCTTCCTCTATTAAAACTATAAGTATTATACCTTTCTCTGTAAATTTGATGAACTTGAATAATT
This sequence comes from Protopterus annectens, assembly GCF_019279795.1. NCBI lineage: Eukaryota > Metazoa > Chordata > Ceratodontiformes > Protopteridae > Protopterus > Protopterus annectens. Next base: position 603,561,467 of record NC_056726.1, read on the forward strand.
ATATCTTTCTTATTTTATAAAGTGGAAACTTGTTACTTTACTGTTTCTATACCTCCCTTGCAATGTTTTAATAATGTATTTTTCATGTAAAAATTCTTTTTGATTTTGAAATGTACTAGTAGATAGTGGAGCTTTTCTCCTCGGGCCTCTGCTGAAAATGGACTTGCTATCCAGCCAGACTAGCCCGGTCAACAAATGTAAAATAAAAATAAAATAAAAATTCTCTTCTCTGTTGCAGTACTCTTGAGTTTTCCACTGTAGGCGACCCAACGTCTGCCAGTATACAAAAACCTTTCACTACTGTAGGATGAGTGGTACGTCGCACAAAGGCTGCACTTGTATATCGGCCATAAGAGAGATGTACACACGCACCTACCTCAGAAATGAATGCTCCAGGAGGAAAGCCAGCCTAAGGAAGGTAGGGTTTGACCATCCAAGGAAAAGGACCAAACCACTGGAGGAAGGAAGGAGGGAGGGATTGGAATACTGAAACAGAGAAAAGGATGACATCTATAGTTATGGTAATATTTTACACAACTATTCTATTATCCTTCTATTCATCTGTTGCAGTATTCTTAACATGAGGCAGAGTAATAAAGCTCATGAGAAGAGGGTGGAGGAAGAAGCAGTTGAGCTCTCCAGAAAATCATGGAGTATGGCTCTGGCAAACCCTGCCCTAGACTTAGAAATGCCATCCAATTTGTAGTGTTTAGTGAAAGTATGCACATGAAGTCCATGTAGCCACTTCAAGAATAGAACTAGTGTCTAACTCCTTGAAGAAAGTACATGTTGAAACTACAGTCCTAGTAGAATGGGCCTTTCCAGAAGAAGCAAAGGTTTTACCATGCTTTACATAGCAGAATGAAATAGTCTTAGAAATCCAAGTAGAAACAGTCTACTTGGAAACAGGTAATCCCAGAGCCCTGGGATACGAGACAAAAAACTGGTCTGATTTCCTAACAGATTTCATCTTGTCTTAGTAAAATCTAAGTTGCCTACACACATCGAGGGTGTGCAACACCTTCTCACTAGAATTTTGTGGAGAAGGAAAGAAGGTAAGTAAATGAATGGATTGGTTGAGTGACAATTTGTTGACTACCTTGGGCATAAGGGAAGGATTGGTACACAAGAACACCCAGTCTTCATGGAAAACCAAAAAGGGAGGAAAGGCTATAAAGGCCTGGAGCTCAGACACATATCTGGCTAAAGTTATAGCTACAAGCAGTGGAACTTTCTAGGAGCAATGTAGGGACACTGGTGAAGCTGGCTCGAAAGGGGTGACAGTCAACTTTCTGAGTGCAAAATTAATATCCCAGGGAGGAGGGATAGGTTTCCTGTGAGGTTTAATGTAAAGGATGCCTTTAAGAAATTTGGTCTCAAATCTGCTAGCTAGATGGGAGGGACAGAGGCAGAAATAGCTGACATGGCCCTTCACTAAAGAGTAGGCTAAGCCAGCTTTGAGCAATTCACGCAAATAAGAGAGAATCAAGGGGACTTCCAGTGATACTATAAAAATAAAAACAAATACTGTGGAGCAAAAGCCCGAACTAGCGAGACAGATAAAACAGGGTATTTATTTGAAGCGCTTTTCGTTAGCTTAATAAGCTAACTTCTTCAGAAACAAAATTGCAAATGCATTGTCAAATTCAAATAAATAACATACATCATGTGCTTCCAATCAAACGAAACCCGCCCCTTAAACTAAAATTTAAATTTAAAGGTACCGGCATCCTGAAACCTCAAAACATACAAAAATCAGTTAACTTTAAAACATGTAACTGCTAAAATCAAAATCAAGCCTGGAATTCACACTAAAGCTAATAAAATCAGATACAAAATTGATACTGTGATAAACTTATGTATATGGGTATATATATATAAATATACAAAGCATTAAATAATGTACTAGACATGATACAAGTGTAATCCCACACTAGGAAACTGCATATAAACACAGCAAAAATAAAAAAATATGATAAATAAGGTATACAAAATACCTAAAAGTGTAAAAGTATATGCCCAACATTATAGTAACAACTTATGCACAAGGCTATGTCGGGGAACCCCTGCCATCTACCAATGGTCTTAGTGGGGGGGGGGGGTCAGCTATATTTTTGTGTATCTTTGGAATGCTAAAGATGCACGGATATTTAGGATAAAGGGTGAACAAATATTTTGTTCAATTCTCCCTTCTATAAACATTTCTTCCAAGTTAGTTTTTATAGAGAGATAGGCACCATTAACTTCTGACCTAGAACTCTGTACATAAGCTGAACTGTCAAGAAGCGAGTCCATCCTTTCTACATAATCAAGGCAGTCGAAAACCACAAGACCGCCACCCTTATCTGATTTGCAAATCTGGATATTCTGCAATTTAATGTACTCTAAACATTCTTGTTCAAACTTGCTGACATTTAATTTGGTGAAGACTGTAATTGATCTCAAAACATTTACTAGAAAGTTAAATTTCACATTAATAATGGGAGCAAATTCTGGAATGTCTAACGTGGACCCATTTTATATTCCAAGTACATTTAATCCACCATTGCACCCACTTTTGCAAGTATTTGAGCAATTATGTGAACTTGATTTTAGACGGCTTTTAAACAGTAGGCAATGTGCTAGCGGGGACAACAGTGTCAGCAAGTTTGAACAAGAATGTTTAGAGTACATTAAATCGCAGAATATCCGGACTTTTCTTGATTTCCCGGCCAAAGGTTATACATATGTCCCAGTTCAAAAATTTAATTTGGTAAATGTTTTGAGATCAATTACAGTCTTCACCAAATTAAATTTTTGAACTGGGACATATGTATAACCTTTGGCCAGGAAATCGACAATGTCCGGCGGGATAGCCGCCGAAGAAAAGTTATAAACTTTGAAGTCTCCTGTCTGGTTAGTAATAATTACAGGTTTAACATTGTCTACTTCACCAATCAATACACAGTCATCATTTACATTTAAGTCCACTAAATCAACACTAAAGTGCTCATCTTCCTCGAATATTGATAAACTATCAGTACTCAAGTCTTGTGTTTGTTGAATTTGCGCTGGAAATTTTGTGACTGTGGATTGTTCCGCTGTTTGGGTCTGGCACCCGTCTTGTTGGCCATAGGAAAATTTCCATTTTGATTTTGAGTAAGATTGATGTCCTTACCGTTACCATGGTAAAGATGTTGAAGTCTCTCACTCCTCCTTAATTCAGGTTGATAATCCTATCATCAATCTGTGTATTAGTTGTATATTGATTTGTGCCATTTGATTGTACCCTGGAAGTGTCTCTTTGTTGCCGATTCCTAGAACCAGTATCATTAGTTTGTGCCACTATATTAGGACCCAAAGGTTCTTGCCAGACTTGAGCTGATGGGGGTACTAGGTATGCAATGCCATCCCTATAAGCCTTACTATCCCGATCGAGTTTTTTAATTTTGTTACTTTTTCAATTTGGCTAGATACTGGTCTATGCTGGAGAAAACACGTGCATGGTCATATTTATAACTAAAAAATTCCACATCAGTTTTAATACTGTTATCAGGTTCAGTGACTTTTGCACTAAGCTCATTGACCCATATATTGTAATGCTTAATCATAAGTTCCAATAAGTCAAAGCCTTGACGGTCAAATAAAGCTAGCAGATCTTTATGGAAGTCAGAGTCAATGACAAGACCAGTAGGGAACTGATGGTGCCCTTAGGCCCTTCGGCACGACTTTACGTGATAAACATTCACGAAAATAAGAAATCTCTAGCTGGAGTTTTTAAGCTTGACCAAGTAAATGTCTAGAGATTTAAGTTTTGACACAATATCAGAACCAAAATTGTTATTATTGTTACCTCTATCATCCTGTTGCCATGCAGTGATGGTGGGTGCAATATTGGAAAAGGTAAACTCTTCAGACAACCATTTCTTGATTTCTGGTAATCCAGTAACTTCATGTGCCCCAAGAGAGGGTCCATTAAGACCTGATACAGTCTGATGTAACGGTACTCCACTCCCTGCTACTGCAGGTCCCAAAATTTGTACGCCAGTAGCAACAGTGTTACCGCTCGAAGTGACATAATTTCCGGTGGAATTAACCACAGCCGGGGTGCTTATTGAATTGTTACCGGCTATATTAGAACAAAGCGTAGTTACTATTGGGCCAACTTGACCTTGATGTAAAATTACACCATTCATAGCTCTTTCAGCCCTTGCGTTCACAACAGCCATCTCCTGGTCGCCTAAACATACCGAAGGTGAAGTAATAGTGTGCATCTGAGCTGGGATGGGTAACGCTTCTCATAACTCTTTGTGTTCAGTGTCCAAACGGTCAAGATGCTGACAAATGGTTTCTATTTTGGTTAAAATTAAATCCATAACATTATTGTTCACTAAAAGGGTTCGTGGTTGCTGGTGTTTCATTCTCCACACAGTCACATCCTCTCAATGCAGCAGGTGTAATGCTAGGTTTGAAGTTAGAGTGCACAACAGTACCGGACTCCATCACAAACTCAGAAAAAACAAACAGCGAAAGTATAAAAATAAAAACAGATACTGTGGAACAAAAGCCCGAACTAGCGAGACAGATAAAACAGGGTATTTATTTGAAGTGCTTTTCATTAGCTTAATAAGCTAACTTCTTCAGAAACAAAATTGCAAATGCATTGTCAAATTCAAATAAATAACATACATCATGTGCTTCCAATCAAACAAAACCCGCCCCTTAAACTAAAATTTAAATTTAAAGGTACCGACATCCTGAAACCTCAAAACATACAAAAATCAGTTACCTTTAAAACATGTAACTGCTAAAATCAAAATCAAGCCTGTAATTCACACTAAAGCTAATAAAATCAGATACAAAATTGATACTGTGATAAACCTATGTATATGGGTATATATATATATATATATATACACACAAAGCATTAAAACAGCATTAAATAATGTACTAGACATGATACAAGTGTAATCCCTAACTAGGAAACTGCATATAAACACATCAAAAATAAAAAATATGATAAATAAGGAGACTTCAAAGTTTATAACTTTTCTTCGGCGGCTATCCCGCCAGACATTGTCGATTTCCTGGCCAAATGTAATACATATGTCCCAGTTCAAAAATTTAATTTGGTGAAGACTGTAATTGATCTCAAAACATTTACTAGAAAGTTAAATTTCACATTAATAATGGGAGCAAATTCTGGAATGTCTAACGTGGACCCATTTTATATTCCAAGTACATTTATTCCACCATTGCACCCACTTTTGCAAGTATTTGAGCAATTATGTGAACTTGATTTTAGACAGCTTTTAAACAGTAGGCAATGTGCTAGCAGGGACAACAGTGTCAGCAAGTTTGAACAAGAATGTTTAGAGTACATTAAATCGCAGAATATCCAGATTTGCAAATCAGATAAGGGTGGCGGTCTTGTGGTTTTCGACTGCCTTGATTATGTAGAAAGGATGGACTCGCTTCTTGACAGTTCAGCTTATGTACAGAGTTCTAGGTGCCTATCTCTCTATAAAAACTAACTTGGAAGAAATGTTTATAGAAGGGAGAATTGAACAAAATATTTGTTCACCCTTTATCCTAAATATCCGTGCATCTTTGGCATTCCAAAGATACACAAAAATATAGCCGACCCCCCCCCCCCCCACTAAGACCATTGGTAGATGGCAGGGGTTCCCCGACATAGCCTTGTGCAAAAGTTGTTGATTCTATCTTGCAAAAATTTGTTAGTAAGGAAAGCCAAATTTGTAACGACTCATGGTCATTTCTTCAGAGTTTGGATATTTTAGAGTTTAACATGAGTTATAATTTCCTTACAGTGGATGTAAAAGATTTATACACCTCTATTCCACAAGATTTGGGAATTGAATGGGTCAGCCTTTTATTGAAGAAGAAAGGGGCCCGTCAGTGAGATTTTCTTCGTCAACAAATTATTGCAAATCATTCTGTATAATAACTTCTTCATGTTTGGTGATAAGTTTTACCTACAAAGAGTTGGGGTGGCAATGGGCTCCCCATGTGGCGCCAGTATAGCCAATCTGGGAATGGCTTATTGGGAAACTGAATATGTATTCAATAATCCCATTATTAGGGGCCAGATAGTATACTATACCCGTTATCTGGACGATATATTTATTCTTCTTAAGGGGGATAATGACATTAGTAACACCATTGTACAAGCATTTAATGATTCAACACATTTCCTGCACTTTACTGCAACTTTTGATACAGAGGCTATAGCTTTTCTGGATGTTTGCTTATCTAAGAATAGAGCAGCAGGCAGTCTTGTAGCTACAATTTACAGAAAAAGAACATATTCTAATTCATTTTACAAGCTGCCACCCACCCCATCAGAAGTGCTCGGTTATTAAAGGCCAATTGGTGCGAGCTGCTTGTATTGTCAGTCAGGACAATGATTTTATGGAAGAATGCCAAGTCTTAAAATCTATGTTTTTACATAGAGTTTATCCGGTTAATCTCTTGGATGACTTGATTCATGAAGTTAATTTCAAAAGACAATGGCCTTTACTACATATTAAAAATACATCTATTGACGTTATTAATACTTCTGGGAACATGTTAGAAGTTGACAGTAAAGACCAGTCTATTCCTAGCTTTATAATTACGTTTAATTTACATAGTCAATTTTGTGTAGAAATTATTAAGAAGAACTGGGGCCTGTTTCGTACTAACTCTAACATCCATGTTAAGATGGGCGAAAGACCAAATGTTATTTACAGGAAGGGTCATAATTTGAAAAATTTACTTGTACGGCAATTATTAGTCCCTCCCAAAATTACAGGGATGTTTAAATGCCAAGATTGTAAATTTGTAGATAATGTATATTCTTTGACGGTTAATGATTATAATATTAAATTTAAAGGTAGGTTTAATTGTAATACAAAAATGGTGGTTTACATAGCGAAGTGCCAGAGATGCCCAGCATTTTATGTGGGCAAAACAGAGCAGCGTCTTCGAGAAAGGATATACGAGCATCAATATGCCATTGGTAAACTAAAATTAGAGAATGCTTTAGCCAAACATGTTCAACAGTATAATGACCATAGTTTTAGATACTCCGTCATTGACCACATTTGGATAAAAGAGGGGGGTCCAGCACCACTAAGGCTCAAAGAGCTTGAACTACAATGGCAGATTAAGCTTAACGCTTATAACTTTCCAGGGCTCAATGACACTTGCTCTATTAGCAGTGTGTTAAAATTAAAAAGCCTGAAACGCTGATGTTGTTATTCAGCATTTATTCATATTTATACTATAATGTTGGGCATATACTTTTACACTTATTTTGTATACCTTATTTATCATATTTTTTTTATTTTTGATGCGTTTATATGCAGTTTCCTAGTTAGGGATTACACTTGTATCATGTCTAGTACATTATTTAATGCTTTGTATATTTATATATACCCATATACATAAGTTTATCACAGTATCAATTTTGTATCTGATTTTATTAGCTTTAGTGTGAATTACAGGCTTGATTTTGATTTTAGCAGTTACATGTTTTAAAGGTAACTGATTTTTGTATGTTTTGAGGTTTCAGGATGTCGGTACCTTTAAATTTAAATTTTAGTTTAAGGGGTGGGTTTCGTTTGATTGGAAGCATATGATGTATGTTATTTGAATTTGCAATTTTGTTTCTGAAGAAGTTAGCTTATTAAGATAACAAAAAGCGCTTCAAATAAATACCCTGTTTTATCTCTCTCGCTAGTTCGGGCTTTTGTTCCACAATATCGGTTTTTATTTTTATAGTTTCGCCGTTTGTTTTTTCAGACTTCCAGTGATACTGGATCCTGGTTGTCTAGAAAGGGCCACTTCTGAGCTGGAGTTGCAGGGGTAGCCCTGGACTGCTGAGGCTCCATCCTTTTTTGTTTTAGGTGGAGGAGAGCCTACAATATGTACAAAAGCAGTTTTTGCTGGGAAATTTCTCTGAAATTTAGGCACTGAAGAAACAAAGATGCACTTCAATTCTTGCAATTCCTTTCTCTGCAGAGATTTAACCCAGAGTACTGTCCCTTAGTGCTTACATCTGAGAGTTCTCTGAGCTGCTAGAAATTGTATGCTGTTACACCAGAGTGCCTTCCACAAGTACAAGCAACTTTAGTCACATTTTAACTGCACTACTGAAAAAGTACCTGAATTTTGTCAGTTACCTTCTCAACTTAGTTTTCATTGTGGAGTAAGGTAATGCTCATATTTATTTGTGGGTTTTTTTTTTTTTTTTAAAAGAAAATCAAAAATCAGCTTGCTATGCACTCCATATCTTCTTGTGATCACAGCAAGCTGTGTGTGAGAGGGTGAGTGATGTTTGGGAGTGAAAGAGCAAACATCTGCGACAAATGTTAACATTTAATGGAATAAACAAAGTTATTATTGAAATCATTGTTTAGCTCTTTGGATTTTTTTTTTTTTTTTTAAAGTACATACATCTGTGAGTGGGCATGTAAGAGAAATGCTTCACCCTTCTGCGGAAAATTTAACTTGTTTTCAGTTCCTATGTCATTCAGTTCAGCAATAAATCCAGGAACAGTGCCTGAAGTGTATTGCAAGCATTTCAACCACTAGTACATTTCAGTAATGATCACGCCCCATAATCCTTTGTTCACTCGGTAACTGCTACTGTTAAAACACCTTATCAAGCCCCTTATTACTTAGAAGACTTACTGATGGAATCCTCATCTTTCTCTAAATTGTAAGTTTTGTGCCTCAAACCACAATCACCCCATATGTGTTGTAAAAAGATTTATTCAAATATTTAAGGGGAGAGCCAAAGCTATGAGCCATGATCTTAAACAGTTACAATTCTAGGTAGACAAGTTTTCCAAGCATATTGAAGACACTGACGCTGCTGCTGCTGCAGCAGTTATGCATATGAACAGGAGCTTAGTCAAAACTGGACCTATGGAAGCCTGATGTACTGAGAATAGTACATAAAAAGCATTTCAGGTATGTGAATGACAGCCCACACAAGTATTTTTTTTTTTTTTTTTTTTTGACAACAGTATGTGCTGATGCATGATTACAGACATACTACATGGAAATCTAGCCATATGATTGCAAGAGTAGACCTCTGATGTATATCACCAGTATAAAAGATTGTACATGGATTTACCACTAAAACTGAATTGGAGGTACTTGCCTATTAAAAGATGTACACGCTTTACACAACATGTTTAGTTTTGACAGAACAAGATGGCCACAGCCTTACTTAGGTTCATAGGTTGGTACCAGGCTATCGGCCCTTAGGGTCTATACAAGCCTAGCCATAACAATTCCCTGGATATGTCTTTCCACAATATTTACTTCCCTGGACCCCTGTCTAGCAGGGTGACTGACGTGATCCCCAGGGTGAATTTCCAATCTTCCATCCAATCGTCAAGGTTCCTTTTGAAGAGGACCAAGGAGACACTCTGCTTGACATGTAAGAGCCGTCTACTCCAGAGCATGGGGAGTCTCTGGGTCAGGAACCTATCCCTCCAGCATGTTTTGCTCATTGTGATGACAAGGTTTAGATCCCTGGAGCATGTGGCTCTGAGGGATTGGGATTTCTTTAAGTGGAGCATGTCCAACACCTCAGGGTTTGACATGGCCTTGTATGTTAAGCAGAGATCGCCTCTGAGTAGACGATATGCCACAGGGTAAAGCTGCAGTTTTTTTAGATGGTCAGCATAGGGCATCTGCTTTAGGCCTGTGATTCTTTTAGTGAGGTATTTCTGTGGCCTTTCCAGCTGTTGCAGATGTCTTGTGAGGTACATACCAAACGGGACGTTGTTCTCAATAATGGGTCTAATGAGGGATGAGTACAGTGGGACAATGACCTCCTTTTTTCTGGATAAAAATCCCTTAGTGATGAGGTGTGCCACACAGGATTTCCTAAATGTTGTGGTGATGTGGTTATCGAAGGTGAGACCACTGTCCACCTGTGTCCCTAAGTCTCTCATCACACTTTCGGTGTTTTGTGTACTGCCACCTATGTGATAATTCATGGGTACACGGCTTTTCCCAAAGGGGATAACTATACATTTCTTGGCATTAAGCCCATGGCTCTGGCACCAAGCATCTGTTTCTGTAAGGCCCTTTTGTAGAATATCCACATCATTTGGGGATTCAATAATGGCTCCCAGTTTACAGTCATCTGCAAACTTTGTTAGCCAGAGTCCCTTAGTGTTGACCTGTGCTTCAGAGTAGTAGATGCCAAACAAGAGCGGTCCCAGGACTGAACCCTGTGGTACTCCACTTGTCTGGAGCTGGATTTGGAGTTGGCTACTTTTACAGTCTGGGTTCTGTCAGTAAGCCAGTTGGCAACCCATCGAATGACGTGGGGATTTATGCCCAGCTTACCCATCGAGTGACGTGGGGATTTATGCCCAGCTTAGTAAGTTTATCTAGGATTCCAGAGTGGGGGATAGTGTCAAAGGCCTTGGCGAGGTCCAGATAGGCTGTGTAGACCGCCTTACCCTCGTCCACAGCTCTGGAGACTGATTCGAAGAAGTCAAGCAGGTTCAGGAGACAAGATCGTCCCTTCACGAACCAAAACTGGGTGGGGTCCAGTGTTTGAAGGTTGCCAATGTCTTTGTTTATAAGTTCCATGATAATGCATTCCATGCCCTTGCAGATCAGGCTCAGACTGATGGGACGGTAGTACCCGGGATCCAAGGTAGATTCCCCTTATGGAGTGGGATAACTGTAGCTGTGCACCACTCAGTGGGCATGAAGCCTGAGGTGAAACTATGATTAAACATGACACTTGGGTGAGGTGCCAGTTCATTTTGTAGTTCATGGAGTACACAGCCCGGGATGTCATCTGGTCCTATGGATGCTGTATTCTTAGCTTTGGAGAGTGTGGTTTCTGCCTGTGTGGCCATGATTACTGGAATTTGGCAACCTTTTGATATTGAGATGGGCCCTTCTGGGGGTGAGGGAGGGGTGAAGTTGGCACTAAATTGATCTGCCAGGATACTGGCAATATCCTTGGGATCAGTACATTTAATGCCATTCTGTTGTAGCTCAGAGCAGATCTGAGCATTGCCATTTAGATTCTTGACATAACTGTAGAATGCCTTGTGGTTGTCTTTGGAATCTTTGGCAATTTTAGTTTTGTAAGCAGCTTTGGAGGATTTTATGAGGGATCTCAGCTTTTTACTGAGACTGGTAAGGGAGTTTTTTGCATCCTGGGATGTTCCTCTTTTCTGCAACAGTTTCTTCCTTCTGTTGTATAGTTTGTTTATGACAGGGGACCACCAGATTGGCTTCCTTTTTTGGAGGAGAGTGTCTTGGTTCTATTTGGGATGGCACGATTCATGCACGAGTGGATGTGCTTGTACAGTGCCTTAGTGCAGGATTCAGCAGTCGAACTTTCAGCTCTCGTCTGCATGGGGGTTATGAAGTTTTGTTAATCTCAAAAGGGTAGAAGATATTCACCCCAAAATGAATAACCAATCAGTACACAATACTGCAGATTAATGGAAGGACATTATTCTTTTCCAAGGTCTGAAGGTGGTAGTGGAGAATCAGCAGATTCCCAGTGTGAGGACTTTTAAGGATATTATTGTAGAGGTGAATTTGCCTCTAGAACATGGCTAGTTCCCTCCTTCAATTTTGGTGGGACCTCAGTCATTAATCAGAGTACATGAGTGCATGAAGACACCTGCTTCATTGAATGAGCCTATGAAGAATTGAAAATGCTGTGAACTGCAAAATAAAAATTTTAATTGAAAAGAATATCGATGTCAAATGAAAATGCATAGTACTTCACAATGCTATACAGTGATCATGTTAAGTGTTAATGTATCCAACTGAAGATTAGTGAATATTGATCTGAATAGTAATAATTACTAGTCATTTGTAATATGCAAAACAGTTTAGTAATCATAATATGCATACATATAAACATCACTAAATCGATAAGTTAATTTTGAACAGCCAAAGAAATGGTCTCCACTGGCTAGATAATTATGCCAAAGGAAGCATAGTGCATGAGATGCTTATGAAAACCTCCATACTGAAGTATATGCCATCTTGGCTGCTCCATTATGACATGTAAGCTTAATCCACTGATCCACATTCTGGCTTGTGTATTTGTATTAAATACTACAGTGGCTTAGTGTTCTAAAATGGATACAGCAGCTGATGTAAAATCATGGCATGCACCTTCATTCATAGGGAAAAACAATATACTATCTGCCTACGATGGGTACTTCACAGCAGGACCCAGCAATTTCTATACTCTCCACTCATCGAGTCTCCTTATGTAGTTAGCAGTAGACAGGTTACCATTCTGTTACCTCACCACACCTGGATGGCATAAACCAGGCATCCACTGAATTAACCCTTTTGAAGGAGAAAGTACAGTTGTGTACACTTACCATAAATGTAGATGTTCGAGTGTATTCACTGTTGCAGTCATCACCTGTGGGTTATCCCTGCTGTGGTAGCCCTCGGCCAGCCCAAATACCAGAGTCAATGTTCTTCTGCGTCAGCTGCTGTCGCTTGTTGACTGACGTCAGGTTGTCAGCGCTATAAAGCAAGGCAGCAAACGCCATTACATCAGTTTTTCTTGCCCTAACCCGTCAGAAGCACAAAGGAAAGGAGAGAAATGGTCTGGGTGGCTAAAAGTCACCTTGGGAAGCTTGTGTCCCCCTAGGGGAAGATGTTAAATGGGGGATGGAGGGAGGGAAACCAAGACTGCAACAGTGAATACACTCAAACATCTACATTTATGGTTAAGTGTACACAACTGTACTATGTTCTTCATGTTTCACTGTTGCAGTCATCACCTGTGGGAGGATTCCCAAAGCGGAGGAAAAGGGTGGAAGGATAGGTTGAGTCCTAGGTATGGGTCAGGAGGCCCAGCAGAATTTCAGAGGCACACCCTGCCCTAGACTTAGAAAAAAAGAGGTAGGAGGTAATGCTTTGTAAAGGTATGGAAAGAGGTCCAGGTGGCTGCTTCCAAGATGTCCCTGGTAAGTACTTCTCTAAGGAAGGCAGTGAAAGTGGAGGTTGCCCTAGTGAAGTGGGTATGGATAGACTTAGGGATGGGTTTCCCATGTAGTCTGTAGCAAAAATGGATACAGTGTGAAATCCATTTGGAAATGGTTTGTTTGGAGATGGGCTTCCCCTCTGCCCCTGGGGCAAAGCTTACAAGAAACTGGTCTGTTTTTCTGAATGGCTTAGTACAGTCCAGATAGTATCTGAGTTGTCTGTGCACGTCTAGTGAGTGTAGAATTCTTTCCCCCTTGTTTTGAGGGGTGGGAAGGTGTATGGCCCGCTTCAAGGTCACATCAGATAACACCTTGGGTATAAAGGAGGGGTTAGTCCTCAGGGAGACTATCTGCATGAAAAATTATGAAGGGCTCAACAGCCATGAGAGCTTGAAGTTCCAAGACCCTTCTGGCTGAGGTGATAGCTAGTAGGACAGCAATCTTCCAAGAGTGGTATTTCAATTCTGTTGAAGCAGCAGGTTCGAAAGGAGGTAAGGTTAGTTTTTTTCTAACACATAATTCAGGTCCCAGGGTGGCGACGGAGGCCTTCTGGGAGGCCTGATATTAAAAGCCCCTCTGAGGAATTGCTTAATCAAAGGATGAGAGAGAAGAGGGATGGGTCTGAATCATAATAGGCAGAGATGGCCGAGGCATGGATTTTAATAGACATAGAGAGGCCACTATTGAGCAACTCTGTTGGGTAATCCGGGATGGAAGGCTGAGAGGTACTGCCCCCTTTTGTTTCCTGGAGCAGAATCTTTTCCATTTTCCTGCATGTGATTTTCTTGTGCTGGGCCTTCTGGCCTCTGTGATGATGTCCAGGATCTGTTTGCTTAACAGGGACTCCTTGTTAGATTTTAGTGTACAAGCCATGGTGAAAGTTTGAGAGTCTCTAGGTCTGGGTGCAGCACCTTCCCCCTTTCCTGGGTCAAGAGGTCTGACATCAGGGGAAACAGCTTTGGGGGCTGTAAGGTCAGACTGCATAATATTTTATTTCTATTTGTTTCTACATTTGTTGACCGGAATAGTCCGATTGGATACATGTCCATTTTCAGTGGAGGCCCAGGGAGAAAAGCTCCAAATATACAGATAAAAACATACATACGTGCCAAGGGTATTACAAAGTCAGTAAGGTTTGGAATTCACAATTTTAACAGGGGAGAAAAGCTCCAGTTGCACAGATAAAAAACATACATGCATGCCAAGCAAATATTACAAAGTAAGGTGTGTCCCTCAAGAGGTATTCACAATTTTGACAATGTGTAGTAGAATATAAAATATTAAACAAGTGGATTACAGCAACAATTATTTACAAAGTAATGTACAGAACAAGAATGTCACTGCAAGCATTTGTGGGCAAGAAGCTAATACACCACTGTTAAGTTAAGGAGTTGTTATGGAGATTAATCGGGGTTGGTACATGGACAGAGCCAGTGCATTTTATAATACTGTTTGAGGCCTTTTTTAAAGAGGCTGAGAGGGGCTTCCAGGGTATTGTCCACTGGAAGTAAGTTCCAAGCTTTGCCAACAGAGTTGGCAAACAGGGATTCTCCAGCTGAGTTATTAGCTTTGTGTGTTTGGACTAACAGCTTGTTGGATAAGCGAAATGGTCTGGAGTTACTATATGGTTTTATATTTTTAAGTGTGGGGTTGGTTGAGAATATTATGTGCTACTATTAGCTGAGTGATCTGAAGTAAGCTTGGCAGTTCTAGCCACCCTAGGAGATTGAGGTTTTGGTGGTGATGTGTCCTATATGTGGATCCGGTGGCGAATCTGGCAATATGGTGGTAACAGTGAGAGTTTGGTAAGCTCCAATTTGTTTAGGTTGCAGAGTATAGGGGAAGCATATAGAAGGGTAGAGAGAAGATGAGAGTGGGCAATTGTGATCCTAGCTATTAGGGTTAGAAAAGGTTTACTTCTATACAATAGCTGAGCTTATTGACAGTTTTGATAGTTTTGTTGACGTGCAGATCAAATTTGAGATCATCAACTATTATCCCAAAGAGCTTAGTGTGGCAATCTAGAGAAATCGTGGTACCATTGTTTGATGTTATAGTAAAGGAAAATGGGGTGGGGGTAAAGAGTAACAGTTTAGTCTCATTGGGATTCAACAGAAGATGGTAATTAGACAGCCTATTTTCAACTGTTAAATGTATTCTGGGTTAAGGTTTGCAGGGCTGTTGGGGAGGAGGCTGAGCAGATCAGAGTGGAATTGTCTGCGTATTTGATGCATGTTGCCTCTGGGATGGCAGTGGGTAGGTTATTGATAAAGACAGAAAAGAGTAGAGGACCTAAAATTGAGCCCTGAGGAACTCCAAGGGTGAGAGGTAACAGGGTGGATAGTTTGCCTTGCCATAGTACAGCTTGTTATCTACCACTCAGATAGGATTGGAACCACTGTATAGAATGGTTGTCCAGGGAAATAGATTTCAGAGAATGGATGAGTAATTGGTGGTTGATCATATCAAAGGCCTTTGAGAGGTCTAAGAGGAGGGCTGATAGCATATTATTATTTCTGTTTAGATATGTGGCATTGGTAAAGGAGAGCAGAGGTGGTGCTATGATGTGGCCTAAAGCCTTGCTGAGAGACAGCCAGTATTTGGTTCTGAATGAGATGGTGCATAATTTGTGAATGCACTTTTCCATTATTTTGGCCAGTGGTGAAACAATGGCAATGGATCTATAATTAGCTAATTCTGTAGAACTTCTACCTTTGTGGAGTGGGATAACATGGGATATTTTCCAGATGGGGGGGATAGCACCGACTGTTAAGGACCTATTGATCAGGATAGATATGGGGAATGCTATGGCATCAGCAGCAATGTTTAAGAACTCTGCTGGGAGAAGGTCAGCAGATAGGGTTGGTGGGCTTCAATTTTTTGATTAGTGATCAGATAAGAGTGGTAGAGACAGGTTGGAAGTTAAAGGGGGGGGGGATGAGTAGTGTGTGTGTTAGTGGTGGAGTTGAGTGTATGGGAGAGAGTTGGACAGCGAGAGACTGGATTGTTTCAGTGAAGAAATTATTAAAGGCACTAGCAATAATCTCAGGGGGGTTTTGGGTGCAGTTTGTTGGAGTGGTAGATTGTCCTGGATGAAGAAGCTGGTTTATACCTGCCCAGAACATGTGGGGATTGTTTTGGTGGTTCTGGTAGTAGCTTTTTTTGTCTTGCTGAATGGATTTTTTTGTACAATTCCTAAGCTGACAGTATTTCAGTTGGTCGTGAAGGGCTTTAGCTGCTTCCCAGTTGGCCCAGGCCCTATTTCTAAGTTTGGTTTCCTTTGTGAGCTATGGCACTGTATTTGTTTTAGTTTTAATATTATGTGATGGGGCATGAGTCTCAAGGATGATTAGGAATTTAGTATTAAAATATGCTACTGCCTCTTCTAGTGGTATATGTTTTAGGATTTACCAGTTGACTGAGTTAAGTTCATTTTGGAAATTTACAGGATTGAAGTTCTTGGTATTTCTGACTGTTTTATAGGTGGGCTTATGAGAGTTCTCACCCTTATGCTTAATATTGTAAGTTAGAGAGTGATCACTTAGGTCGTCGGGGAGGGTTCCAGATTTATACAAATGGGGATGACTATTGATAAGAATCCAATCAAGAATACTTTATTGTTGGGTTTGCTGATCCTAGTAGGAGCAGTTATTTGACTGAACCTAGAGAGATTTATATGGGTGACAAGGGATTCTGCTGAGCAGGTAGACCAATCGATGTTGAAGTCACCAAGAAAAAGAAGTTATGTACCTACCATAACGTTCCATGTTAGTTGTTTTCATCTCGCCTTCTTTCTTGCTGGTTGGGATTGGAGCCGATCCTCGGTTCCGACTCGGCCATCTTCTATAGCTCAAGAGCTGTTTACTGGCTCGAGGCTACCCCTTATCCCATGATGCCTAGTGCTAGCTACCCAGATCTCATTTGTAATAGCTAACCCCAGACATAGCCAGAGAATCAACCTGTCCAAACAAACAGGTTGAGCATGCCAGTCATACTCTCTAAGTCAGTAGAGGAACAAACCAGAGAACACTCAGCCAGTGAAACCAAAAGTCCTCTCGATCCAATAGGACAGGGGGACGGAGGGTGGGATGCAAAAAAGAAGGCAAGATGAAGACAACTAACATGGAACATTATGGTAGGTACATAACTTCTTTATGTTAAGTTGTCTATCTCGCCTTCATTCTTGCTGGTTGGGACAGCATCCCTAGCACCTACAATCCTGGGTGGCTCATTGGAACAGACTCTTCAGAACAATGGAACCAAAGTTAGCTCTGCTCCTGAAGACGATATCTAGCTTGTAATGAGAAATGAAGGTATGAGGATTTGCCCACATAGCAGCTGCACAGACAGAATCCATGGGAAACCTAGACTGGAAGGCTACAGAGGTGGCCAAAGCCCTAGTAGAATGATCTTTTGGTTTGATAGGCAACTCTGTTTCTCAATTGATAAATGCAAGTAATAATGTGAGACAACCACCTGGATAAGGTCACCTTGGAAACTGGGAGACCTTGTTTTCCTAGAGCGTAGGAAAGGAATAGTTGGTCCGACTTCCTTATATTCTTAGTCTTATGCAAGTAAAAACGCAATTGCCTATGAACGTCCAATTGGTGTAATTTGTATTCTGCCTTGTTGGTGTGGTTAGGGAAAAACACAGGAAGGTCTATAGATTGGTTTAAATTGTTTTCTGAGCAGACTTTCGGAAGGAACAAGGGATTAGTCCTCACAGCAACCCTGTCCTTATGAAAAACCAAGTATGGAGGACGAACACATAGTGCCTGAAATTCAGACACACGTCTGGCTGAAGTAATAGCTACCAGAAAAAGTGTTTCCAAGATAGAAACTTAATGGAGCAAAATGCTGCAGGTTCAAAGGGGGGCATAATTAAGGTCCCAAGGAGGAGGGGGATCTCTCACTGGAGGTCTAAGGAGAGTAGTCCCTCTTAAAAAGGCTTTACAGAGCTTATGAGACAATGTTTGAATTAGACAACCCAACATGAAAGTTAGAAATGGCCACCGATTGAACCCTGATTGTAGCAGAAGCGGACCCAGAATGAAAAAGTTGTGCTAGGAACTCCAAAATTTCATGGACTGGGGCTGAAAAAGGATCTACGTTCCTAGCCTCTGCCCAACAAGAAAAACGTTTCCATTTGCTAGCATAAGTCTTTCTAGTTGTGGACTTGAGAGGAAACAATCTCACGCATGGCCGGGGAAATGCTGGGAAGCCTGGCTAAGGTTGGAAGTGGAGCAACCAAGCTGTGAGCTGGAGTGTTTGGAGAGACTGATGCAGCTCGCCTGATTGATGAATCAGTAGGTCTGGAATCGGATCCAAGGGTGATCGAGAAGGTAATGGTGCAGGAAATGAAACCATATCTGTCAAGGCCAGTAGGGGGCAATGAGGATCATTTTGCAACCCAATGATATTGCTTTCTGTATGAGTTTCGGTATCAGGGGAAACGGAGGGAAGGCATAAAGAAGTCCTTGAGGCCAATCGTGGACTAGAGCGTCTCTGGGTGTGTGACCTGGAAGCGGAAGAATGGAGAAGTAGTTGCTGCATTTGCTGTTAAAGGGGGTGGCAAAAAGATCGCAGCAAGGCTGTCCCCATTTGCGGAAGATCAGATCCGCAACTACCTGATTCAGAGACCACTCGTGAGGCATGAGAATAGCTCTGCTGAGCCTCTCCGCTATGACACTGGACATCCCAGGGATGTGCATCGCAATCAGAAATTGTTGGGAAGAAATTGCCCACTGCCAGAGTCCGAGTGCTTCTCGACATAAGGGGTAGGACCTGGTTCCGTCCTGCTTGTTGATGTACCAGACCACTGACATGTTGTCCATTTGAATTGCAATGGTCCCAGAAGGGAGAGAGTCTTGAAGAGCTTGCAACGCTAGGAGCACTGCTCTTATTTCTAGGACATTTATATGCAGGTGGTACTCGTGAGGCTGCCAAGTGCCTTGGACTGTCCTGCCCTGATAATGTCCCCCCACCCTATCAGGGAGGCGTCTGGGGTCACCATGGCAACAGGAGGTGGCTGAATGAAGGGTCTGCCCTGAGTCACTAGTGGGGAGACCATCCACCAGGAAAGGTGCCTTTTGCATGCTTCTGTAATCATGATCATGTGAGACATGGGCAGCTGTTGGAAAGACCACTGCGTGAACAGAAGCCGCTGAAGGATCCTAATGTGAAAGCGGGCCAATGGGATTAGAAGAATTGCCACTGCCATGGAACCCAGAGTTTGAAGAACGAACCTGACTTGGATCCTTTTGCTCTGCATTAGAATTTGTAATTGCTGGCGAATTGTAGACACCCTTTCTGGTGGTAGCCTTGCGGACATGTTCTTTGTGTCTAAGTCTGCTCCTATATAGGTGATAGATTGACAGGGCAACAAGGCAGATTTTTCAAAGTTTACTGTAATGCCTAGCTGGGAGCAGATTGTGATAGTGTAGTCCCTGGCTTGCAGAAGTTGATGCCTGGTAGTAGCAATGAGGAGCCAGTCGTCTAGATATAGAAACACCTGGAATCCTCAACGTCTCAGGTGAGCCGTGACCACTGCCATACATTTGGTGAACACCCTGGGGGCTGTGGTGAGACCAAAGGGCAGAGCTCTGAACTGGTAATGACTGGCTCCCAGCCGGAAGCGAAGGAATCTCCTGGAGCGCCTGTCCATTTTGATGTGGTAGTATGCATCCTGAAGATCTATGGAGCACATCCAATTGTCCAGACCCAAAAAGGGTAGAATGGACTGTAGAGTAACCATCCGAAACTTTGTTCTTTGAACAGACTTGTTTAGTCTGCTGAAATCCAGAATCGGTCTCCAGTCCCGACTTTTTTGGTACCAAAAAGAACCTTGAGTAAGTTCCGGATCCATGTTGGTCTGCCGGGACTTCCTGGAGGACTCTCTTCTCTAGCAGTCTTGAAACTTCTATGACTGCTTGGTCCCTCAGATTGGGTGGAACATCTGGAAGGGATATGCTTGACAGTAAAGGGGGTTGAGAGAAGGGAATTTTGTAACCTCCGGATATAATTGACCGTACCTATTTGTCTTGTGTTAAATTTTGCCAGGCTTTTGGGTACAGTGAAAGTCTTCCCCCCGACTGCCTCCAGAGACGGGCAGCCAGGCAACCCTTCAGGGATGCTGAAAGGGCTTCTCAGAGAAGGATTCTCTGTTGCCCTGATTCTGTGGACCCCCTCTGCCACGAGGGTGGTGTCTATTGTTGTTGTTTCCCCCTCTGCCCCTGGAGGAAAAATCACTACGTGTCTCAGGCGAGGCGCCCTGGGATTTTCGGAACCACATTTTACCACTCTTCTGACCCTTGCGGTATTGTCTGGAAGGAATGGAAAAATGGACTCCCACAGCAGAGAGAGTCTTGCCTTCTTGCTCACACCTAGTCAAAGTATCTTTCACCTGTGGTCCAAAAAGAAAGGAACCATCAAAGGGGGTGTTGGTGAATGATGCTCTAAAGGGTTCCACAAAGTTACACAGCCGCATCCATGCATGTCTCCTAAGGGCCACGCCCATACCTGTGGCTCTACTAGCACCATTGGCTGCATAAGAAATGAGCCTCATGGAGGAGTTGACTACAGAATTAAGGGTCGCCAGCTGGGAAGCCACTTTAGCTTGAGCCCCCTCAGCTGATGGATCTTGAAGGGTATCTCCGAGCTCTTTAAGGAGATCCCTCTGAAGCTGGGTAAAATGGCATAAGTAGTTCAGTGACCTCATAGAAAAGGTTGCTGAAGCAAACATTCGCTTCCCGTATCTGTCCATGTTCCTAGACTCCTTGTTAGGAGGATGGACAGACGAAGAGGTTTCCGCTAACTCTTTTTTTGGTGGCTGCTGCTACCACCATGGCATCAACAGGAACACCTTTGGCAAGGAACCGCTTATCATGGGGTGCTGTGATGAACTTGCCAGGTCTCCTCGGAGTTGGTTCCACTGTATCCGGGGCTGACCAAGCCTTTTGAGCCACAACGGACATAAGTGGATCGAAAGGCGGAGAAACCCAGGAGGTGGAAGGTCGGGAACCGAATGCATCCAGGAATACAGACATCCTCGGTAGGGGCTAGGGGATTCCAGTTCCCCCTCTGCTTAAGCATTTCGAGGATGTCTGAAAAGGAAACATCTTCAGAGGGGGATTCTCAGGGACCCTTCCGAATTATCTAAGTCTGTTTCAGAAGTGACAGACTCAGGGGAGTTAATGTGCTTCCTCTTGCACTTCTTACGAGGGGGCTCCTCTGAATGATCAGGGGAGGCCTCGGAAGAAGAGGGAAACACCCAATGGGGTGCCCTGGAGTGGCAGTTCCCCACGCTTGGGGTCTGGAGGAGGAGCAGAGGTTGGCACAGGCACTATAGAGGACGGAGCCGATGGGGCCCTGCCACGATGCAGAGAAAGCTCCGGTTCCGAGGAAATTGGAATCTTTCTCTGCACCGAGGGAGACGGCTCCAAGGCCAATGTAGGAGCCGAGCTCACCTGCGCCAAAGCTCCGAGAGGGAGAACGGGGTCAGACAAGGGTCCGATGCCACTCGCCCCCTCAGAGCCGATGAGGGAGCCCCGGCGCCCAGATCCCTTGACGGATGGCACCATCGAGGAAATCGGAGCCAACGACGGAACCGAAGGAGATAAAGTTATCGGAGCCGACGGTTCCACTACTCGAACCCCAACGAACTCCGGCTCTGAGCTCAATGGAGGCAGAGGAGGAACATTGATGGAAGTGGACGGAGCAGACACCTGTTGAGGAGGGCTGGACAACATCTTGGCAAGTGCCTGCAACTTTAGCAACCTACTGACCACTCTCTCCACGTTGTGATCCGAGAGCCTAGAGGATCGAGAGGAGTGAGAAGATCTGTGACTGCGCTTGCTTTGCAGCAGGGGAGACTGAGGAGCCGAATATATTGATTCCAGAGAAGGGGACCTCAGCCTCTTCTGGCTTCGCGAAGGCTCCGAAGTTTCTGATGGAGCCGACGGGGAAATAGTCTTATCGGTTCCAATCGGAACCGAAGTAGCAGGTAGAGTCTGAACCAAAGATGGCTCCAAACTTGGAGCTGGCGATTTGATAGATTTAGGGGATTTCACAGGCTGAGTCTTGGCCGGTGAATCCTAGGGCTTTAAAAGGCCCCTAAGAATAAGCTTATTCTTATGCTCCTGCAGAACTCTTGGACTAAATGCATGGCAGATAGAACAAGAGTCCTGCAGGTGCACAGCACCTAAACAATAGACGCAAGAAGTGTGCCCATCTGTCAGAGACATTTTCTAACAGCATGAGTCACACTTCTTGAACTCAGACACCTTGGATTCTTTGGACATCCTATAACAAAAAAGACAATAGCTAACCAATCAAAATACAGTCTACAGAAAAAACACAGTACACTACAGACTAAAGCTAAAGTTTTTTTTTTTTTTTTTTTTTTTTTTTTATAGGAAAGCCTCTAACTCAAACGGCTAGCCTATAAAGAAGGTAGAAGGAAAGCCTCTGACTTAAATGGCTAACCTGACAGGAAAGGAATAAGGAGGGGGAGGGGGAGGGGGAGAACTCTCCAAGTTAAAGGAGTTCTAAAGGGAAGGGAAGGAAGCTACAAATACACACTTAGCTAACACAACAAATATAAGACTAAAAACCAACAAAAACCCCTAGGAAAAAGACTATTTCTAGTAAAAAAGTTCTATAAAGAAACTTTATATGAGCATGAGCCAGAAAAACGACACCTCACAGCTGAAGCGGCAAACGAGATCTGGGTAGCTAGCGCTAGGCATCATGGGATAAGGGGTAGCCTCGAGCCAGTAAACAGCTCTCGAGCTATAGAAGATGGCCAAGTCAGAGCCAAGGATTGGCTCCGATCCCAACCAGCAAAAACGAAGGTGAGATAGACAACTTAACATCAATGGTTTCTTGGGGGTGGGTAGTGGATAACCATTGGAGGATATCCTCTAGGATGCTTATATTGTTACCTGTGGGAATGTAGAGGCATTTGTTGTGGTTAATTAGAAGTTTAGCTATAAGGATTTCAGCGTTATTAAATGAGGGTGGCTGTATGGAATTCCTATTAACACTTAGTGTGTTTTTGTAAAGAACTGCTATTCCTCCTCCCTTTTTAGTAGTTCGGTCTAATAAGTGAATGTTATATCCTGGTGGTAATAACTCATTATCAAAAGTAGTAGGTTTTAGCCAGGTTTCTGTGAGACACATTATATGTGGGGAATGGACTGCTAAATAGGGCGTGTAGGTTGTGTACTTTATTGCTTATGCCTCTAATATTTAGGTGAAAGGTCAGGAGAGAGTTAGTGGTTCTATTAAGTGGCAGAGTAATGGTGGGAGTGTTGTTGTAGGAGTTAGTGGTGTTAGTGGCACTAGGTGAAGAAGGGCCAGGGTTGGGATGTATGTCCCCGTCTACTATGAGGTTGTAGTGAAGTCTGATTATGAGCTTTAGAATTTTATTTATAAGCTTTAGATACTGTTTGTCTTTGGGGTTGGAGTTGTGAGATTCGATGTGTGGGGGATACCTAAATAAGATGTCTTATTTGAGAAGTCGGGGGTAATAGTGTGATGATTTGGGTAGTGGAATCCGAGGTAGTATTGGCCTTCATAGGCGGTGAGGAGATAAAGGATAGGTAATATTGACAGCAGAGAGACTCAGCGTATGCTTAGATGCTAGTGTATTAAGAGGTCTGGTCATTTTAGGGCTTGATGTTACCTGGATATGGTAAGAAGGAAGGGGGAAAAAAAAAACAAGGGTTACAGAGTGGAAGGACCCTTTGGTGGTGAGAGATATTGAGTATGATGAAAGAGGGGGGTACCAATGCTGTCTGGGCCAATCTGGAGCAATGAGGATGGCCTTTGGTCTCTCCTCTCTTATTTTGAGCAGAACCTTGGGAATAACGGGCAGAGGAGGGTATATGTACACAAAGATGGAGGTCAAGGCATCCACCTTCCATGCTAGAAGGTGATACTCCCTGGTACAGAACTTGTGCAGCTGGTGATTGACGTGCGAGGCAAAGAAGTCCACTTCTGGGGTCCCCCACTCCTGGATGATTTGCAGAAAGATTTCTCTGTGGAGCTGCCATTCGTGGGGTCCAGAAAGATTTCTCTGTGGAGCTGCCATTCGTGGGGTCCAGTAAGTTTCTGCTTAGATGGTCTGCCAGTGTGTTCTTGATCCCTGGTAAGTATTGGGCAATTAGGTGTAGCCCCATGGAGGTGGCTGTAAGTGAGAGACTCATGGCTAACCTGCACAGGGGGTAAGATTGGGTGCCCTCTGCTTGTTGATGTACCACATTACTGTGGTGTTGTCTGTTTTTATAAGGAGGACCCCCTGATCTGAGATGGTGTTGGAAGGAAGTCATAGCCTTTTGCACTGACATAATTTCTTTCTGGTTGATGTGTAAGTGAAGTTGCTGAGCATTCCAAAGGCCTTGGGTACACCTGACTGCTAGGTGAGCACCTCAAGCAATGTCTGAGGAGTTGGTGGTGATGGTCTGGCCAGAAGGGCGGAGGATGAAGGGAAGACCCTTGTTCATGGCATAGTCCTCCGCCCACCAGAGAAATTCAGCCCTTATACAAGGGATCAGAGGGAGAGTGGTCTCCAGGGACTCAGAGTGCTGACACCAAAGGTTCTTCAAGTACCACTGAAGATTTCTCATGTGAAGCCTGGGAGAGGGATGAGAAGGATGCATGAAGCCATGTACTTACTTGCAGTGAGGCGAGTTCTGGAAGCCAGCTGGGTGAAATAGAGGCAGGAAGCTCTGCTTTTCTGGGGATAGGAAGACCATTTTGGTTGCTGTGTCTGGCACAGCTCCCAGGAAAACAATTTTCCTGGTGGGGTTTTGTTTTGATTTTTCCCACTGATGGTGAACCCCAGGGAAGTTGGGTGTGATTTGACAAAGAGAAGGTCCTGGATCAACTTTTCTTTGCAGTCTGCCTGAATGAGGCAGTCGACCAGGTAAGGGTAAATCTATATATTTCTCTGTCTGCAGAATGCTATAGCTGGGACCAAGCATTTGGTGAATACTCTGGGAGCAGTAGATAAGCCAAAGGGCAGTGCAAAGATCTGAAAGTGTTGATAGTCTGCTCTAAAGCGCAGGAATTTTCTGCATGATTCCCTGATGGGGGTGTGGAGGTAGGCATCTTTTAGGTCTAGTGTCACCAGCCAGGCACTCTGTGAGCATAGGCGGGAGCTGCTGCAAGGCTAGCATTCTGAATCTGGGGACCACCAAGGAGGTGCTCAGTTGGGATAGATCCAGGATGGGGTGCCAAGTGCCCTCTTTTCTGGGAGCAAGAAATAGTCTGGAGTAAAAACCTTTTCCTGTTTAATAGGGAGGGACAGCTTCTACTGCCCCCTGGGATATTAGAGTTTGGACCTGTTTCAATGTCTCTGCCCACTGGTTTGGGGGTATCCCTGAGAAATTATTTTTAAGACCTATTGGTCCTTGGTTATAGAGACCCAATTGTCTTTGAAGAGGGTGATCCTTCCTCCTAGTTTTTGATGAGTGAAAGCTTGGCTTAGAACTCCCCGGCTTAGACACGGAAGTGGTCCATTGTTTGCTTCTTTGCTGGCCCTGGGATAGGGGCCTGGATGGCCTGTCCCTGTGGGGCCTACCTTGGCCCTGCCTACTAGGTGCAGGGAAGGCCCAGTGCTTAGATGGAAAGTTCCTGCTGAATCTGGGAGGTTAAACTTGAAAGAAATCTTTTACTGTTTGCATAGATTTTGCTTTGTCTTCTATCTTTTTAAGCACCTCCTCTGCTTTTCCCCCAAACAAGCGTTCCTTATCTAGGGGTGCATCAATATGTTTAGACTGGACATGATCAGGGAGAGGTTGTTCCTTCAGCCATGCAGGTCTTCTAATAACAGATCCTGTCCCTGCTGCCCTGCTAGAGGCTTCTAGGGCATCATATCCACACTGCAATGAGTGTTGGCCACTTGACAAGCAGAGTGTAGTAAGTCTGGCAGAGCTTTTTAGTTGGCACCATCAGGAGAGGTAGCAATCTTCTGTTTTAATTGTTCCAAAGTGTGTTGATATTTTTAATGTATGGAACTGACAACTGAGTGCTCTGACAGCTAAGGTTGCAGAGGTGTATACCTTCTTACCCAATCTATCCAGAGCTCTGGAGTCTTTGTCAGAAGAAAGAAGATTCTTGGCAGAACTAGTCTTAGCTCCTTTGGGTCCCTGTGTAATGACCTCAGGGTCTGCAGCAGGATTCCTGTACAGGTATTTGTGAGAATCCGGTACTCTGTAGTACCTGTCAGGTTTAGTTGGAGCAGGAGGCAGGACATCAGATGAAAACATCTTCCACCACTTCCAAAATAGATGGGATGGCCAGGGGTCTGTGTTGGGACAGGTCCAGAAATTCTCTAAGTCATTCTGTGGGAAGTCTTGAGATTCCCATTGAAAATGTTCCCTGAGGGAGTGAAGGGTTTCCTCAAAGGAGAGGTCCTCTGGAGGGGAGGCGGAAAGGATGGATTCCTCTGCATCTGAATCCTCAAACAGTTAAGGGATGTTGTTCCTCTTCAAAAGCAGAATAATCAGATTCCTCAGACTCTTGGTCTGTCAATTTCTGGAGAAGGATGCCTTTTCCTTTTTGGAGTGGGGGCCTGAGTACCTTGGATAAGGGAGAGGAGATCCTCCATTTTAAGCATTTGAGCTTGGGCTGGGGGAGCAGTAGCAAGATGGTGGCTAGAAGCAGATTTCCTAGGAGAGGCCTGGCTTCTAGGCCTGAAAGAATCCATCTGTCTCTGAGAAGCGGTAGTCGGATGCAAAGACATTTTTGTCTAGAATTGGTAGTGCGAAAGGCCTCCTTGGAAGCCAGTGCCTGTGTCACGGCTCCAGACCCAGCTGAGGCTGAGAAAGGCTCAAAGACATAGTGGATTTCTGCAGCATACCGGACTCTGAAAAGGTCTTGGCAAAGGCCTGCGTAGAAAGTGAGTCGGGCATCAGGGGCTGTGAAAGTGCTTCACTGAATTCTGAAGAACTGACTTGCTTAGCCATAGCGTCATCGGAAGGCTTAGCCTTGTTTGGCTTGTCTCTATCTTTACGTTTTTTCAGAATGTGGACAGATTGTTGGCTGACGGATGCCATATCCGAAATCGAAGATGGAACACGAAAATAATGGTCTACAAAAAGAACTCTACGGTAAATAGTTCTCACATTAAAGAGAGCACAGAACCATCAACGAAGGACGTCATGGTCTAGGCCTAAACAAGTGATGCAGTAAGAATAAAAGGCTCGGTGTGCGATCTGCTTTCCACAGGCGAGAATTAACTTTTTCGGACATCGGTTAGAGCATGAAAAAAAGGTCCCCAACTGGGTAGACATTTTCTGCTGAAATTCAACTTCTGGTAGCGACTGACCAGCACTCATGTGAAATGCTTCTGTTACAGGCTCCATGGCAAAAAAGACTGATGTAATGACATTGGCTGCCTTGCTTTATAGCACTGATGTCAGACAACAGGCAATGGCAGTCGGCGTACAAAAACATTGACTCTGGTATTCGGGCTGGCCAAGGGCTACCACAGCAGGGATAAAGTACAGTTGTGTACACTTACCATAAATGTAGATGTTCGAGTGTATTCACTGTTGCAGTCATCACATTTGGGTTATCTGCTTGCAGTAGCCCTCAGTCGGCCTGATTAACAAAGTCTTGGGTCCTGCATTGGTGGCTGTCTCTTCTTCCATGACATCAGGTTATCAGGGGTATAAAACATGCAGCCGATGCCATTACATCAGTTTTTCTTGCTTCAGATGTTAGGTGCCCCCCCAATGGGAAGCATTTAAGTATATTAAAAATACAAAGTTATACCTCCAACAAAAAAGCAAATACACCAAAAAGCTTTTAAGCACAGTAAAGGAAAGTAGAAGTAAAGTCAAAAGAAGTCAGGGGGCTGGAGGGAGGGTAACCAGGACTGCAACAGTGAATACCCTCAAAAATCTACATTTATGGTTAACCAGGACTGCAACAGTGAACACAGTCAAACATCTACATTTATGGTAAGTGTACACAACTATACTATGTTCTTCGTGTTTCACTGTTGCAGTCATCACATTTGGGTAGATTCCCCAAACTATGGTTGGGAGGAGGAATTTAAATAGCATTAGGGCCATCTGCAAGGCTCTGCAAGACTGCAGTGGCAAAGCCAGCTCTGGAGTTAGAGAAAATTGGCAAATGATAATGCTTGGTGAAAGTATGAACAGAACTCCAGGTAGCAGCTCCTAGGATGTCCCTGGTAGGGACGCCTCTGAGAAAGGCTGTAGAGGTAGATGCAGCCCTGGTTGAATGGGGTCTGATGCCCTGTGGGATAGGTTTTCCATGGTGCTTATAGCAGAAATGAATGCAATTGGCCTATCCATTTAGAAATGGTTTGCTTTGAAATAGCCTTCCCCTCTGTCCCTGCAGCAAATGCCACCAGCAGTTGTTCAGATTTCCTTTGAGGTTTAGTCCTGTCCAAGTAGAATCTAAGTTGTCTGTGCACATCTAAGGAGTGCAGTATCTGTTCCCCTTTGTTCTGTGGATTAGGAAAGAAGGTAGTAAAATGAATGGACTGATTAAGAGCCACACTGGATACCACCTTGGGCATGAAGGAGGGATTGGTTCTGAGGGACACCCTGTCCGCATTAAAGATGATGAAAGGCTCCACTGCCATAAGGGCATGTAATTCAGATACCCTTTTTGCTGAAGTGATTGCTAAAAGGAACGCTGTTTTCCAAGAAAGAAATTTTAAGTCTGCAGTAGCAGCTGGCTCGAAAGGAGGGAGTTTCTCCCAAGACAAATTAAGGTCCCAGGCTGGAGTTGCAGCTCTCCTGGGTGGCCTTAAATTTTTGGCCCCTCTGAGGAACTGCTTGAGCAGTGGGTGAGAGAAGAGGGGAGGTTCTGTGTTATGAGCTGAAATGGCTGAGGCATGGATTTTAATGGAGGAAAATGACAGGCCCCTGTGAAGCATCTCAGTTAAGTATTGTAAAATCTGAGGTAAATTGGGCGCTGCTGTGCTCATCCCTTGAGATTGGTTCCAGGCACAGAATCTTTTCCATTTTAAAGCATAAGATTTTCTAGTACTGGCCTCCTTGCCTCTAAAATATCCATCACAGGTTTGCTGAGGGGTGGTAAAGCAGAGATTAGGTAATTAGCCAGACTGCTAGGTTCAGTGTTTGAAGCTGAGGGTGCAGAATCTGGTTCTCCTGCTGAGACAACAAGGAAGGAGTCTGAGGCAGGTGCCATGGGGCCAACTGTGACACACTGCACAAGAGGGGGTTACCAGCACTGGCTTGGCCAGTCTGGTGCAATCAAAATCATCCTTGGCTTGTCCTGTTTGATCTTTAGTAGTACTTTGGAGAGCAGAGGCAGAGAAGGAAAGGCATAAACTAATAGGTTTTTCCAGCTGAAAGATAGAGCATCCACTTTCCAAGCTTGTTTGTGGGGAATCCTTGGGCAAAATGTGTCCAATTGATAGTTCTGGGGGGATGCAAACAGGTCTATATCTGGGGTCCCCCATTTGCTTGTCAACATGTTGAAAACCCTTGGTTCCAGTTTCCACTCGTTTGGGTCCATGAGGTTTCTGCTTAGTCCATCTGCCAGTGTATTTAGTTTTCCTGGCAGGAATTGAGCTTGCAGATTCACTTGGTAGCTCAAGGCTATGTTCCACAATGCCATGGATAGTCTGCAGGGGGGGGGGGGGGTAAGAATCCTTGAAGGCTGTCAGGGCATTCTGTACAACTAACATTTCTTTTTGATTGATATGCAGGTGCATTTGACTTGGGTTTCACTTGCCCTGAATAATGCACTTCCCTTGCCAGGTAAGCCCCCCATGCATAGTCTGATGCGTCTGTTGTTAGGGTTTGGACGTGTCAAATGAATCTGTTTCTCTAGCATGAGGAAAGCCATCTGGGAAGTTGTATTTAAGATTGCTCCCGAGAATATGAGTTGTTGACAGGGTACCAGGTGTGATTTATTTTCGTTTATGGTGTACCCCAGACAAGTCAGCACCCTTTGTACAAATTCCAGATGATTCAAAAGTATGTCCTGGCTTTCTGCCTGAATTAGACAATTGTCCAGGTATGGGTATAGGTGAATATTTCTTTGCCTGCAAAATACGATTGGAGCTAGGCACTTTGTGAATACCCTGGGTGCAGTAGATAAGCCAAAGGGCAGTGGAGAGAACTGATAGTGCGTGCAGCCTGCTTTGAATTGTAGGTATCTTCTGCAAGATTCCCTGATAGGGATGTGCAGGTATGCTTCTTTTAAATCTAGTGTTACCAACCAGGCATCTTTGCCTAGCATAGGAAGCAACTGGTGAAGAGTCAGCATCTTGAATTTTGGAATAGAAAGGGCCAGGATAGGATGTCATGAATGGTCTTTTCTGGGTACCAGAAAAATTCTCAAATAGAAACCCTGTCCCTTTTCCTCTTCTGGTACCAAATGAATAGCCCCCATGCTTAACAGAGAAAGTACTTGTTTTGGGCCTCTGCCCACTGATTTGGGGGTAGATCTGGCCACCCACTTGGTGTTGGAAATGTGTGGAAGTGAAATCTGTATCCTTGGGACACTGTATTTAAAACCCATTTGTCCGGGGTAATGAGCTCCCAGTTTTTGTCCTGCAGACCAATCTTTCTGCCTAAAGGAGCATTCAGTTGAGAAGTGCTTGGAAGTTTTAAAAGCAAGTCAGCGAGACAGTTTTCCATAGGGGGGAGTCCTACTACTCCCCAAATTTGGATGCGGAAGCCTCCCACTGCTTAGTCTTGTGCATACCATGGGACTGAAACCTGGGGTTTCTGCTGTGTTTGGGTTTGGATTGAGAAGACCTGGAAGAGGCCAGAAAGGACCAATTCTTAGAGGACAATGCCTACTAAATTCTTGGAGGCTGAACTTGTAAGAAATCTTTAGCAGTTTGCATAGATTTAGCTTTATCTTCCATCTTTTTAAGAATTTCCTCAGCTTTGTTGCCAAACAGGCGGTCCTGATTGAAGGGAGCGTCCAACAGTTTAGCTTTAACATGATCAGGCAAAGATTACTCCTTAAGCCAAGCATGCCTTCTGAGTACAAACCCAGTGACAGCAGCCCTACAAGAGGCCTCTAATGAATCAAATCCACATTGCAAAGTATGTTTTCCAACCTGTTCAGCAGAGTGCATTAAATCCTGTAATGCTTTACTTTCAGCAAAGTCAGGAATCAACATCATTTTCTGTTTAAGCAATCCAATAACATGTTGTTGATACTTTAAACATATGAAACTGACAGTTTAAGGCCCTAACGGCCAAGGTTGCACAAGTGTAAACCTTCTTACCCCATCTATCCAGCGCCCTGGAGTCTCTATCAGAAGGGGTAGGGTTTTTAGCACTAGAAGCCTTAATGCCCTTGCGTCCCTGTGAAATAGTCTCTGGATCTGCAATAGGATTTTTAAAAAGGAACTTGTGAGAATCAGGAACCCTATAATATCCATCACGTTTTCTGGGAGCAGGAGGCAAAGAATCAGGGGCCAAACTAGATTCTGAAAAGGCATCAACAATGTCTAGTACAGGAGGTATATAGCTAAATGCCTAGAGTAAGAAATCCCTAAGCCTCTTTTTAGAATCAGAAAAATCCTGGCTTTCCCACTGGAAATGCTCCCTTAGAGTGTGTAAGGTTTCACCAAAAGAAAAATCCTCTGGAGGGGAAGCAGAGGGAATAGTCTCTTCTGCATCAGAATCCTCATAAGTAGATAAGGGTACATCCAGATCATCAGAAATATCAGAATCCTGGTCAGAAGATTCTTAAACAAATTCAGTCCTAGGTCTCTTAGAAGGGGTGGTTGGCTTCTCTTGATTAGAGTTATAAGATCTTCAGCCATTCTTATCATTTGTTTTTTAGGCACAGAGGCCTGAGCATGTGGCCTGGGCGTCATTTCTTAGGCATGGTTTGTGGTTTAGGGCTTAACGAAAAAGGAGGCGTCAGTTTAATATGCAAGTCCGTAGGCCTGAATACACCCTCAGAAGCTGGTGCCTGCACAGCGGCTCCAGACCCATTCAAGGTAGAGACATCCACAGGTTCCGCAGTTGAAGCATTTCACGGCATACCAGACTCTGAATGGGTCTCAGTAGAGGCCTGCGAATCAGAAGTAGCGGGTATCAGGGGCTGCGAAAGCTCCTCACTAAGTACCGGCGACTGGCTTAGAAGTGTCATCGGCAGCTTTGGACCTAGGCGGCCTGTCTCTGTCTTTATCTTTGCATTTTTTTGGAATACTGGTAGTCGGATGGCTAACTGACAACATTTCTGGATAACTGAACCAAGAACCGAAATATTTACAGGTGAAAATATACAGACGATGGATAGTGCGTTGATTAAATAAGGCACAAAACCGACAGCAAGGTACGTTCGTGGTCAGGGCCTAGGCAAGAAATACAGTACAAATTAAAATCTTCGTGAGGTATTTGCTTTCCACAAGAAAAGCAATTATTAACTTTTACTGACATTGGTAAGGAGCAAGAAAAAGTTTCCCCAACGAGGTACTTCGCTTTAGTTGAAGACTTCGGTTCTGAAACTCAAAAATGAAAATTTCAGGAGTCAGCCGACTGGCACTTGCAAACTGTTTCTGCTTCGGGCACTGCATGGCAAGAAAGACAGATGTAATGGCGTCGGCTGCATGTTTTATACCCCTGATGACCTGACATCATGGAAGAAGGGACAGCAACCGACGCAGGACCTAAGACTTTGCTAATCAGGCCGACTGAGGGCTACTGCAAGCAGATAACCCAAATGTGATGACTGCAACAGTGAAACACAAAGAACATCCCACAGGTAATGACTGCAACAGTGAAACATGAAGAACATCTAATGTGTGATGTTTCACTGATGGCCACAGAAGGCACTGCTCCTGAATAGTTTGTGAAGAATTTGTGAGATGGAATAAAAACATCTTGAGAGAATCATATTTGGATTGAATTGTACAATAGTTGAAGTAAAAATAAGCATTATTAAACTGTCTAGTATTTAAAGTTATAATCACATATATAAATGCTATGGTCATTTTGGCAAGATAGCAAAATGCTTGAAGTCTGAAGCGCACCTAATGCTCCCACCGAAAGGTGTGAAGTAACTCAGCCACTAGCCTAAGGTTATGGAATGTCCTCAGAAGTGCACAAGTGTGACTTATTCCTCTGTTCCTGCTGTTCACCTATAATAAATGAAAGATAAATACATTTTTTCTAGTTCTAATGTTCTGTTCCTGCTAGTTCTGCTTTTGTAATTCTAACCTGTATCCTACAGCTGTGGGTGTAACCTGGTATGTTAAATGTATTCAGTTGAGCACATTTTTTGTCTGAGTAAACTACAAAAGTGACATTTTATTGTCCTTGAATTCTCTCATTTTAAAGATGGAAAAATTAGTTCATGGTCAATTGCAGTTGTAATTTGGGTGTTAAACAGAGTTTAATCCTATATAAACTACATAAAGATTGATTTATTTTAGTGGTGTGCTGACTCTGTCAGATCTAAGTTAATCAGTGATGATGCCTATACACCTATAATTAATAGTTTAGCTGCTTGAATACTTGTGATATCACTTCAAGCAGTGGATGATGTAGCTGTTCTGGATGCTTTGTCAGTCTTTAGTTGAAAACTTATTTTTGATCGTTTAGAACTTATCTAGATGTCTTCAAACGTGTTTCACACGATTAAAAAAACTGCAGTAAGTGGAGGAGTAAGGCTTGTTCGTGAACTCTGCAGAGCAGGCTGAAGTCATCCACATATCAAATCCATTTCAAGTATGAGCAATGATTCTATTTCATAAGCACAAATGATGCACAGTGTAGCATCAGGAACACAGCCTTAGGGGATATTTTTTGCACTGATTACTAGGAGTATTTTCTTAGACGGCAAACAGTTTCTTATTCAGTAGCCAAAGTTTAAAGGTTGTGAAATGGATTTAATATGAGTTCACTTCTACTTTGACACATATTGGGTAAACCATATTAGAAAAGTCCAGATTTAGGGTAGCAGCATATTTGCATTGATTGAGATTTTTGTGTCTCCCCTTAGTTTCACCATGATATTACATATTATGTAATAAGGCCACCTACTTGGCTTGTGTACTTGAACACCCTTCCATCAAAATAGTACATTAGCTACACAGTCATGCAACTTATATATGATATAGCAAAACATGTCTGGGTGAGAGGGGAAAGGCTTAGTAAGATATGTTGTCACTGATTTTACACTAGTTGCAGCATTGATCAGATATTTTGGACAATATTTCTTGTCACTCGTGTCTTATTCTAATCAGAGGGATGGTTCAGTGAGATACGTTATCACTGCTTTTAGAATTTCTTTCAAAGGGATGATTCACTGAGTTAAGTTATCACTACTTTTAGAATTTCTGATGTTATTTGTGTGGGCTCAGTAATATGAAAGTGTTATACAACTTTTGCTAAATTACTCTGGTCTTTTCCGGACAGATGGTAACGACTCAGTCTTGCATTGCACCTGCACCAGGAATGCAATGAATATCTGCTCAACAGGTTATGTGCAGCAAATATCACCTTTGTCTGAGCATGCAGGACCTTGCAGTAATTAAATGCAATTCATTATCACGATAATTAACAATATATGCAGTTACAGTATAACACTGTCATCACTTGTCAGATAAAACCATCAGCAGCTGTCACTGTTATTCACATTACTAAAACTTATCACATTGCAAGCACAGGTATAGGACACTCCAGATGTCTTCGGAGTGCCACTGATATTTTTCATCTTTTGTTGTACAAGTCTGATAGGGAACTTATGCCGAGTAAAAACCTCATTTTAAGATAGTAAAAGAACTATATGTATGCTGTACACGTGTACAGATATTACAGTGTGTTTATGACTTGGGTTGTGAAATGTACTACTTTTTTCATATTTTGATAAATAACTTTGCTCGGGAACACGTCAACATGCTAATTAATACCTCATTTTGGAGACAGTATTATTACTTACAACATGGTAAAAGAACTGTGTCTGTATGCTGTACACATGTACAGATATCACAGTTTAGGACTTGGGTTACGAGAATTATATTTTCATATTTTGGTAAATAACTTTGCTAGGGAACATGTTAACATGCTAAGTAATACCTCATTTTGAATATGACATTGAGCCACACAATTTGTACACTGACATGTAGGCTCTGTTACATGTAATGAGATATTATGCTTTAATTAGCAGATTATGAGAAAAAATAAGTTATATATTCACCATAACATTCCATGTGAGTTGTTTATCTCACCTTTATTCTCACTGATGGGTTCGGAGCGGATCCTCGGCTCCGACACGACCGTTAGCAAAGCTCAAGGTTTACCAATAGCATGAGACCAAGACCCTTATCCCATGATGCACTGCTGGAATTACCTCAGATCTTGCTTGCTGCGTGTATATATAACTCTGCAAGGGGTGCACTCCCCAAGAAAGTAGTAGTATTGAATAACCAGGATGATACTAGCATCTAGGTCAACTGTCAGCCAGGAGGGGGATGGAGGGAGGGATGTGAGAATAAAGGCGAGATAAACTCACGTGGAACGTTATGGTGAGTACATAACTTCTTTATGTGAAGTTAAATCTTGCCGTTTATTCTCACTGATGGGTAGCGTCCCTAGCACCCACAATCCTGGGTGGCTCACGGGAGTACGTTTTTCAGGACCGTAGAACCAAAAGAAGACCTGTCCCTGGAAGCCTTACCCACTTTGTAATGAGTGATAAAAGTATGAGGCTTAGACCAAGTGGCTGCAGCACAAATGTTATCAAGGGGCAATTTGGCTTGAAAAGCAGACAACGTAGAAACTGCTCTGGTTGAATGAGCCTTTACTTTGTGTGGCAAAGGTATGTTAGCAGTTGCATGAGCAAATGAGATACAACCCGATAACTATTTTGAAAGGGATGTTTTAGCCACTGGTCTACCTTTTCTGGCCTCCAAAAAGGATACAAAAAGTTGACCTGATTTCCTAATATCCTTAGTTCTATCAAGATAAAATCTGAGCCGTCTGTGCACATCAAGTTTGTGCAGCATGTATTCGAATTTGTTAGAATGGTTGGGAAAAAAAGACTGGCAACTCAATGACCTGATTGATATTAGACTCAGAACAGACTTTAGGCAAAAAGGAGAGGTTTGTTCTGAGAGATACTCTATCAGCATGGAAAATCATATAAGGAGGTCTGATAGATGATGCTTGAAGTTCTGACACTCTGTGGGCAGAAGTAATGGCCACTAGAAAAATAGTTTTCCAGGACAAAAATTTGAGATCACAAGATGATGCTGGTTCAAAGGGGGGAAGAATTATTTGAGATAGCATAAAATTCAAATTCCAGGGAGAATAAGGGGTTTTGACAGGAGGCCTCATGTGAAAAACACCTTTGAGAAAAACCGTAGATAACTTATGGGCCATAATATTTAACCCATCCAATCCAAGGTGAAACTTAGATATGGAAGCTAACTGAACCCAAACTGTGGCAGCTGCTGCTCCTTCCTTAAAAATCATTGTAAAATACTCTAAAATGGACGACAAAGGAGCTCGGAAAGGGTTAATTTTTTGTATGCTGGCCCAGATGGAGAACCTTTTCCACTTACTGCGATATAGTTTTCTGGTGGATGGCTTATGAGAAGACAACAGAATTTGTCTTGTGTCATCTGAGAGGGAATGAAGCCTGGCTATTTGGGGAAGTGGAT
Organism: Protopterus annectens; assembly: GCF_019279795.1. Lineage (NCBI taxonomy): Eukaryota > Metazoa > Chordata > Ceratodontiformes > Protopteridae > Protopterus > Protopterus annectens. The sequence continues at coordinate 603,598,106 of NC_056726.1, forward strand.
CAGCCAAGCAGTCAGCTTTAGAGACTGCAGTGAAGGATGGAAGTCCCCTGACGGGTGTCAGGAGATCTGGAACTGGGTCCAGGATCCATGGATTCTCCAGCAGATGATGGTGAAGAAAAGGGAACCAAATCTGTCGAGGCCAGTGGGGGGCTATAAGGATAACAGTCCTTCCTAGTGACTTTGCTTTCTGTAAAAACCTAGGTATCAATGGAATTGGAGGGAATGCATATAGGAAACCCGGAGGACAATCGTGTATGAGTGCGTCTCTCGGGGGATGTCCCGGAGGTGGTATCAGGGCAAAGTAGCTTCTGCATTTGGTACTGATGTGACTGGCAAAGTGGTCGCAGCAAGGCTGGCCCCATTTGCAGAAAATCATGTCTGCAACATGTTGGTTGAGAGACCACTCGTGAGGCAACAAGATTGCCCTGCTCAGCTTGTCCGCTATCACGTTGGATTTCCCCGGGATGTGCATTGCTAACAGAAAATGCTGGGATGACACAGCCCATTGCCATACCCTGTGGGCTTCTCGTCAAAGGGGGTAAGACTTGGTTCCACCCTGCTTGTTCAAGTACCAGACCACTGACATGTCTGAATTGCAATTGTCCCTAGAGGAAGAGAGAGTCCTGAAAGTACTGCAATGCCAGAAGTAATGCACTCAAATCCAGAACATTGATATGCAGATGTGACTCTTGATCCGTACATGTGCCTTGGGCAGACTTTCCCTGAAAATGCCCCCCCACCCTATCAGGGAAGCATCCATGGTCACAGTGGCTACTGGGGGGGCATAAAGGGTCATCCTTTTGTGACATGAAGAGACATCAACCACCACTGAAGGTCCCTCTTTCAGGAGTTTTTGATAAGAATCATATGGTTCATTGGCAATTTCTGGTAAGACCATTGAGCGAACAGAAGCCAGTGAAGAATTCATATATTCATCCTTGTGAGTGGAATGGCTAGAATTGCTGCCGCCATCAAACCTAGTACCTTCAAGACCTCTGTGGCTGTAGCTCTGTTCTGACACCAATGAGTTACGTGTTGGTGAAGTGAGACCCTTTCGACTGGAAGACGTAGAGTGGTGGTTGAAGTATCTAACTCTGCTCCTATAAAAACGGTATGCTGTGATGGCGACAAGGCCGACTTTTTGAAGTTGACTGTAATGCCCAAGTGGTTGCACAGCGTCAGAGTAGATTCTGTTGCCTGAATCAATTGATGTCTGGTGGTGGTGGTAAGGAACCAATCGTCTAGGTATGGAAACACCTGGAATCCTAGATGCCTCAGGTTAGCCGTGACCACTGCCATGCATTTGGTGAACACTCTGGGGGCTGTAGTGAGACCAAAGGGCAGGGCTCAAAACTGGTAGTGATTGGCTCCCAGCCAGAAATGCAGGTGATCTCTGGAATGTCTGTCCATCTATGTGGTAGTACGCGTCCTTGAGATCGATGGAGCACATCCAATCACCTTTCCCTAAAAAGATAAGAATGGCTTGAAGCATGACCATTCGAACTTCTCTTTTTTTACAAATTGATGGAGTCTGCTGAGGTCCAAGATAGGTCTCCAGTCCCGTTTTCTTTGGAACCAAAAAAAATCTTGAGTAAGTTCCGAATCCTGCTTGGTCTGCTGGGACTGGCTGGATGACTCTCTTTCTAGCAACTTGCGGACCTCTATAGTCATTTGTCCCCCGAGACTGGGTGGAACATCAGGAGTGGGAGGGGAAGAGAACGGTATGAAATAACCTCTGGAACTGATGCTTTGTACCCAGGTATCTGATGTTATGCTTAGCCAGGCTTCTGGGTACAAAGAGCCGGAAAGCCAGGTCTCATTTCAGGAGCGCTGGTAGGGCTGACCAGAGAACTGACCTCTGTCACCCTGCTGTTGCAGACCCACCCTGCCGTGCGGGCGGTGTCTTCCATTATAACCCCTCCTCTGCCACTAGAGGGGGTTTCACCACGTGTGTCCTGAAAGGCTCCCTGGGCTTTTCGGAACCACATCTTCCACCCTTAGGACCCTTGGGATAGGGCCGAGTAGGGGTAGAAAAATGAACTCCGACAGAGTCTTTCCTTCCTGCTCACACCTGGTTAGAGTTTCCTTTACCTTGGGCCCAAACAGGGATGAGCCATCAAATTGGGTGCTGATAAAGTAAGACTTGGAAGGCTCCACAAAGGAACAGAGATGCATCCAGGCTTGTCTACGCAGAGCAACGTCTGAACTAGCTACCCTACTCGAACCATCAGCTGCATAAGATATGAGACGCATAGACGAGTTCACAATCGAGTTTAGGGTAGTGAGCTTTGTGGTAACTTTGTTGGCAACGCCTGCAGCTACCGTACCCTGGAGAGCATCTCCTAGCTCCTTCAGAAGATCTCTTTGTAGTCTGGTAAAATGGGTTAAATAGTTCAGTGATCAAAGGGAAAAAGTCGCTGAACTAAACATGCGTTTCCCATATCTGTCCATGATCCTGGAATCTCTGTTAGGAGGATGGATAGATGAGGACATCTCAGACATTTCCTTTTTGGTGGCTGCCGCCACTACCATGGCATCAACCGGCACTCCCTTAGTCAAAAAAGCTTTGTCCACAGGGGCAGAGATGAACTTATTTGGCTTCTGAGGGACAGGTTCCATGGCCTCCGGAGATTCCCACGCCTTATGAGAGATCAGCTCCATGAGCTCATCATAAGGCAAAGACACCCAAAAGATGGAAGGTTGAGACCCGAAAGCCTTCAAGAGCACTGACTCATCCTCAGTAAGGCTTTTGGACTGCCAACCACCCCTCTGATTAAGGATTTCTAATATCTCCGCAAAGGAGATATCCTCAGAGGGGGATCAAGGGGACCCTTCTGATTCATCCAAGTCAGTGTCAAATGTCAAAGACTCCTTGTGGGGAGTCCAAGTGCCTCCTCTTGCACAGTCTCTTCCTGGGTATCTCCTCAGTGGGGGCTTCTGGGGAGGTCTCAGAAGAGAAGAGGGCGCCCTGTGGGGCTACTTGAGGCTCAGGGTCTCTACGCTTGGGTTGACCGGTAGAAGCAGGAGCGGACTCAGGTGCTTGAGGGGAGGAGGAAGCCAGACCTGATGAAGTCTTTGGAGACAGGACTCTCCTCATGGCATAGAACGTACCATGACTCTGACGAGAAGGGGTAGACGGATCCGGAGGGACCATCCGATCCTCCCGCACTGAGGCCATGGGTTCCGAACCTGAGGTAGGAGCCGAGCTCATCCGAGCCGAAGCCCCGAGAGGAAGAGTCGGCACCGACAAATTGGTACGACTATCCTCTCCGGACCCAACAGGAGTGTGTTGGCTCCGAGTCTCCCCGGTCAGCGCCGAGGATGTCCGAGTAGATGGAACTGATAACACCAGAGCAGGTCTCTGCTCCACAGGCTCAACAACCATCAGGTCGGCCTCCTCCAGCTCCGAAAGTCCAGTACAGCTTGGAGGAGCAGTAGTCAAGTCCGGGGTAATGGTCTTCGGTTCCAACGGAGGTGTCGGAGCTGACAATTTGGCAAGGCCTGGTGCCCATAAAAGCTTCTGCACCAACCGGTCCATATCCAGATCTGAGAGGCTGACAGAAGACTTCGAGGAGTGCACCGAGGGTGCTGATTGAAGCAGAGGAGATGAGGGAATCTCAGAAACCGGCTCGAAAGCTGTGAGCTGGCTCCGAACGGAAGGGACACTTGGTTCCGAAGGCAGTGGAACCGATGACCCTACACCCTCCATTTTTTTAGCCTTTTTAGATAACTTGGAGTCACCTGAAGAGTTGGATGACTTAGAGGATTTAATAGCACCATCCTGGTCACCCAGTGCTTCCGAGAAGGGGTGCTGAAGTAAACCCCTAACCACCAATTTCCTCCTCCTCTCTAAAAGTACCCTGGAAGAGAAGGACAGATGCTACAAGAGTCTTGGAGGTGTAATGCCCCCAGACAATACACACACTGAACGCGCCCATCCGTGACTGACTTTTTGTCCACAATCCGGACATTTTTTGAAGGCAGATTTAGGATGTTGCTTCTCTTTCTCTTCAAACATCCTTTTAAATTTAGACAAATTTAAACAAATAGAAAAAACACACTCCAAGCAACTATTAGCTATTGAAATAACTACTAAGAATTTAGTTAAATACAAGGCCAACTGCTAACTAGAAACACTTCTATAGAAAAAACAAAGCCAGAACAGGGCACTTATATATATATATATATATATATAAACTATCCTAACAAAAAAGAAAATCAAGAAAAAGTTTTTAAAACTTGTGAATAGAAGAATCTTTCCAATAAAATTGGTCCGAGCAATCTGGAATGCCAAGATCTGTGCCGCGGCAAACTAGATCTGGAATAATTCCAGCAGTGCATCATGGGATAAGGGGCTTGGTCTCGAGCTACTGGTAAACCTTGAGCTTTGCTAATGGCAGTGTCGGAGCCGAGGATCGGCTCCAAACCCATCAGTGAGAATAAACGGCAAGATTTAACTTCACATTATATTAATCGGTAAAGGAGCATCACGCAGTAAAGGTTAATGTATCATTTTAAAGCTGGTACTCATACAAACAAATTAAAAATGGTACGAGTCTACATGGTTTGTTCACCAAGTAATTGTGATTTATTTTACCAAAAAGGTAAAAAAATATGAAAAAAAATAATTCCTTGGCAAATATTTAATGATGATTTGGATACACACATTATCAGCATTTACACCATTGGAAAGATCAGTGTCTACTGAATAACTTTCACATTTACATTTTTAGTCTAGCTCTTATGGTTAAGAGACTTATGAACATTTGTTTTCTGTATGGTATTATAAATGGATTATCTGAAAAAGAGCTCAGGCTGCACTGTTGCTCCTATGGTGGAAGTAAGCAGTCAGCATTTCCTGAGCTGTTCTATTCAAGTTAAATAAATTAGCAGCTGCAGGGCCAAATGATGCAGTGTTGTCCAAAGGGGCATCCATAAGCTTAGATTTAATGCCCTCTGGCAATGGCTGGAGTCTTAACTACGAAAATCTCCTTAAGACAATGCCAGAGACAGCTGCTCTGGCAGAAGCCTTTGCGGCATCATAGCTGCATTTGATGGAGTGGCGGGCTACCTTTGAGGAGGATGCAGCCAAGGTTTTATTCACTGAGTCAGGCAAATCAGAAATGACCTGGGAGGGTTAAGACAGAAGGTCTAGGGCATATTTAATCGTGTGTGTTTGGTAATTAATGGCGCTAAATGCCAAGGTGGTTGAAGCGTATATTTTTCTTGGCCAGCCTTTCCAGGATTCTGCTGTCCTTATCTGAAGGAGGGAGAGAGATTGAAGGCAGTAACCTGGACAGTTTGTCTGAAGCCACTGAAATAACCGATGGGTCTGCTGAAGAACATTTAAACAGGAACTTACCCTCCTCAGGGACCTTGTAAAATCAGTCAGGCTTATTAGGGGCAGGAGGCTGGGAATCTGAGGCCTTGGAGGCAGAGGCAAAGGCATCTAGAAAAGCAAGCAACAGGATGAATAACTGAATGGCTGGGGTGATCCCTGCAGAAGGTCATAGCATCTCTTTTGTACTTCAGATACCAGAGTGCGATCCCATTTGATATGACCTCTCATTTTGACTAGAGTCTCGCCAAAAGAGCTCTTCTATGGGTGAGCCAGTTCCATTGCAGTCCTCCTCCAGGAAAGTGTAGTCTAGAGAGGATGGGATATGAGAGGAATAAAGCCAGAGATTCCGCTTCTAAGAATGCCTCTTCATTTAAAGAAACCTCTTCCCTAACGCTTTTATGCACAGATGCTGTGCAGAGTGGAGTAGGGACTGAAACACCCAAGGGGGTTTAAGGGCCTAAAGGATCTTGAAAAGACCTTGGGCGAATTGTTCCCAATCACTGTGAGGCTCCTTTGGAGGGGACAAATAAAGAAGCATAACGTTCCATCTGAGTAGTTCTATTTCATTTGTCTTCAACCTGTGGGTACCAAATCCATATCGGATCCGAGCTGGCATATTCACTAGTATCTGCTCCAAGCTCCTCCCCTTACCCATAATACACCTCCACTACCTGCCAACCCCCAGATCAAGTTTGCTGCCACTTATACTAAGAACCTGATCTGAAAGAATACCTTATGACCTAAAAACTGCAGCCAAAACAGGCTGTCCATATGACAAGGCCAGGGGGAAGGAGGGAAGGACGGTTGAAGACAAATGAAGAACTACTCAGATGGAACGTTATGTGAGTACATAACTTCTTTATCTGAAGTAGTTTACTTCATTTGGTCTTCAACCTGTTTGACAGAGTCCCCAGCTAATAAACTCCTGGGTGGAGTCCCCAGCTAATAAACTCCTGGGTGGCCCTCATGGAAGGATATTCCAGAGCACCACAGAACCAAAGGATGCTCTCCTCCTAGAAGTCAAATCCAATTTGTAGTGAGAGATAAAGGAATGAGATGAGGACCACGCAGCTGCAGAAAGTACAGTTGTGTACCTACCATAAATGTAGATGCTCGAGTGTATTTCATTGTTGCAGTCATTATACTAGGGTTATCCTGCTGGCAGGCTACCCGCAGTCGGCCTGAATTCCAAAGTCCTGGTCTGGTGTCGGTTGCTGTCGCCTCTTCCCTGACGTCAGTGCGCCAGGGGTATAAAAGATGCAGCCGACGCCATTTTCTTCAGTTTTTCTTGCCCCAGATGTCAGGTGCCCCCAAAAGGGTAGGCTGTAAAAATTAAGATCATAAAAAAGCATGCACATAACCTTCATCTACAAGCAAATACACCACATAGGTTGTATAGAATAGATAGGTACAGATAAGTCCCAGCAAAGAAAAAGGGGGATGGTGGGAGGGTAACCTGGGCTGCAACAGTGAATACACTCTAACATCTACATTTATGGTAGGTACACAACTGTACTATGTTTGTGTTTCACTGTTGCAGTCATTACACTTGAGTTGAATCCCAAAGCTGAGGTTGGGCAGCTGGGCCTAAATAGAGTTTGGAGTGGCTATGAGGCCCTGTAGAACTGCAGTGGCAAAGTCTGCTCTGGATTTAGAGTAGAGAGGTAAATGGTAGTGCTTTGTAAAAGTGTGCACTGAAGTCCATGTTGCAGCCTCCAAAATATCTTTGGTTGGAGCTCCTCTAAGGAAGGCTGCTGAAGTGGCTGCTGCTCTGGTAGAATGTGGCCTAATGCCCTTGGGCACTGATTTGCCATGTTGTGAATAGCAGAAAAGAATGCAGTGGCCTATCCATTTTGAAATAGTCTGCTTTGAAATAGCTTTTCTTTGGGAACATGCAGCATATGCCACTAAGTGTTGCTCAGTCTTTCTGAAGGCTTTAGTCTTGTCCAAGTAAAAGTGTAGGTGTCTGTGTATGTCCTAAGTATGCAGAAGGCTCTCCCCTTTATTCTGTGGGTTTGGATAAAAGGTAGGCAAATGTATAGTTTGGTTAAGAGCCACGCTGGAGACTACCTTAGGCATAAATGTCGGGTTTGTCCTGATGGAAAATAATAAAAGGTTCTACAGCCATTAGTGGTCTGAGACTCTTCTTGCTGAAGTTATTGCTAGGAGACTAGCGGTTTTCCATGACAAGTATTTTATCTCTGCTGTGTTGGCTGGCTCAAAAGGAGGCAGTGTGAGTTTTTCCAAGACAAAATTGAGGTCCCATGTAGGTACTGGAGCTCTCCTTGGAGGTCTTATGTTTTTGGCCCCTCTGAGAAACTGTCTGAGCAGTGGATGAGAAAAAATAGGTGGGTCTGTATTGTAATGAGCTGAAATGACAGAGGCATGGATCTTAATTGATGAGAAGGATAGGCCTTTGTTCAGCATCTCAGTTAGGTATTGCATAATCTGAGGAATATTTGATTCAAGCGAGTCAATTCCCTGCTCTTGGTTCCAAGCACAGAATCTCTTCCATTTTTCTGCATAGGATTTTCTGGTGCTGGGCCCTCCTGGCCTCCAAAATAACATCCATAACTGCTTTAGAGAGAGGTGTGTTCTGAATGATTACATTATTCGCCATGCAGCCAGATTTAGGGTTCTGAGTTGGCTGTGCAGGATGCGATTGTTCTGTTGGGTCAGCAAATGAGGTATTAGAGGCAATATCCAGGCTGGACCTTGAGACAAGCTCTTTAGGATTGGGTACCAGTGCTGGCGTGGCCAGTCTGGGGCAATCAGTATCATTTTTGGCTTCTCTTGTCTGACCTTTAGGAGTACCTTGGAGAGGAGAGGCAGAGGAGGGAAGGCATATACTGTAAGGGCTTTCCAGCTGAATGAAAGGGCGTCCACTTTCCATGCTAGCTTGTGATAAGTCCGAGTGCAAAATCTCTGTAGCTGGCAGTTGTGAGGGGAGGCAAATAGATCTATGTCTGGGCATCCCCATTTCCCAGTTATGTTGAAGATTTGTGGATCCAGTTTCCACTTGTGAGGATCCATGAGGTTTCTGCTTAGTTCATCTGCCAAAGTATTTGTCTTTCCTGGCAGGAATTGTGCTTACAGATGTACTTGATAAGTCAATGCTGTGTTCCACAAAGTCATGGTTTGCCTGCAGAGGGGGTAGGAATGTGTGCCCCCTTGCTTATTTATGTACCACATGACTGTAGTATTGTCCATCTTTATCAGTAGTTGTCCTGGATGAAGTAGGTCCATGAAGGCTGTCAGGGCATTTTGTACAGCTATCATCTCTTTTTGATTGATATAAAGATGCATTTGGTTTGAGGGCCATGTGCCCTGAATACATTTTCATGCCATGTGCGGCCCCCAGGCATAATCTGATGCATCTGTTGTTAGTGTCTGCCTGGCAGTGGGTAAGGTGAATGACTGTCCCTTGTTGTGGTGACAGGCCTGTGCCCACCATTGAAATTCCTGTTGCAGGCAGGGAATGAGAGTAATGAGAAGTTATGTACCTACCACAACGTTCCATGTTAGTTGTCTTCTCTAGCCTTCTCTCTTGCTGGATGGGTTCGGAGCCGAACCTCGGCTCCGACTCGGCCACTACTAAAGCTCAAGAGCTAATTTTACCGGCTCGAGGCAACCCTATATCCCATGATGCTAGGCGGTAACTCCCCAGATCTCGTTTGGAAGCTGAAAACCCAGCATAGGCCAAATAGTCCTCCAACTGGAAAGGAGGAGGAAGGAAGATAAACCCCCAAAGGTCGCTATCTACGCTAGCTACCCTAGGACCACCTAGATGGTGAAAGAGGAATATAAGGACCCTTCAAGGAAGGGAAGATCTTATCGGTCTGTCCAGGCTAGGGGGATGGAGGGTGGGACACAAGAAAGAAGGCGAGAGAAGACAACTAACATGGAACGTTATGGTAGGTACATAACTTCTCAATGTTAAGTTGTCAATCTCGCCTTCATTCTTGCTGGATGGGACCGCGTCCCTAGCACCTTCATCCTGGGTGGCTCATTGGAACAGACTCTTGAGAACGGTGGAACCAAAATTTGCCCTGTTTCTGGAGGCCATGTCCAATTTGTAATGCGAGACAAAGGTATGAGGAGAGGCCCATGTGGCTACCGCACAAATAGTGTCTATCGGCAGTCTAGCTTGAAGGGCTGTTGATGTAGCTAGTGCTCTGGTTGAATGGGCTCTTGGCCTAGAAGGCAATTGTTTACCTCTGAGATGATAAATACAAGTGATCTCAGAAGACAGCCACCTAGACAGGGTTACCTTAGATACTGGAAGGCCTTTCTTATTCTCTGCATAAGATAAGAAGAGTTGATCAGATTTCCTGGTTTGTTTAGTTCTGTCCAAATAGTATCTGAGCTGGCGATGAACATCCAGACAATGTAGTTTTTGCTCCACCCTGTTTGAATAATTTGGGAAGAAAACTGGGAGGTCAATTGATTGATTTAAATTTGTCTGCGAAGCCACCTTGGGTTCAAAAGAGGGGTTAGTTCTTAGAGAAACTCTGTCTTTGTGAAAAACTAAATGAGGACGACGAATGCATAGGGCATGAAGTTCAGATACTCTCCTAGCTAATGTAATAGCGACTAGGAAGAGTGTTTTCCAGGAAAGTAATTTCAGTGAGCAGGAAGCTGCAGGTTCAAAGGGAGGTAGAATCAAAGATGATAAAACTAAGTTTAGATCCCACTGTGGCGGAGGATCTTTGATGGGGGGCTTGAGTAAAAAGATACCTCTAAGGAATGCTTTACATAGCCTATGGGACATGATGTTGCCATCAGACAGGCCTATGTGAAAATTCGAAATGGCTGCCAGCTGAACTTTCACTGTGGAAGAAGAACCTGAATGAAAATTTTCAGCTAGGAAATCCAAGACTGAGTGAATAGGGGCAGTGAAAGGATCTATATTTCTAGCCTTTGCCCAGAAGGAAAAATGCTGCCATTTACTAGCGTAGATCCTTCTAGTGGAAGATTTAAGGGAAGCTACTATAATATCCCGGACGGGATTTGAAATCATAGGAAGCCTGGCTAGGGATGGAAGAGGAGCAACCAAGCAGTGAGGTTGAGAGAATGGAGGGATTGGTGCAGCTGCCCCGACGGATGGGTCAAAAGATCTGGCACTGGATCCAGATGCCAAGGCTGCTCCAAGAGATAACGATGCAGGAACGGAAACCATATCTATTGAGGCCAATAAGGGGCAATGAGAATCATCTTTGCTCTCAAGGCGGTTGCTTTCTGAATAACTTGTGTTATTAACAGAAAGGGGGGAAAGGCATAAAGAAGTCCCCGAGGCCAATCGTGGACTAGAGCATCTCTGGGGGGATGGCCTGGAAGGGGGAAGAGGGTGAGGAAGTCGGGGCATTTGCTGTTTTGAGGTGTAGCAAAAAGATCGCAGCAAGGAAGGCCCCACTTCTGAAAAATCTCTTCAGTCACAGATCGTTTGAGAGACCACTCGTGTGGCATGAGAATAGCTCTGCTCAACCTGTCCGCTATGATGTTGGACTTCCCAGGGATATGCGTTGCTATCAGAAACCACCCTGCTTGTTGATATACCACACTATGGACATATTGTCCATTTGGATTGCAATAGTCCCCAGGGGAAGAGAGGCGTGGAGGGCTTGCAACGTCAAAAGCACTGCTCTCATCTCCAGGACATTTATGTGCAGGTGGCATTCGAAGGGTTGCCATGTGCCATGGACTGTCCTGCCCTGAAAATGCCCCCCCCCCACCCGATCAGGGAGGCATCCGATGTGACCGTGGCGACCGGGGAGGGGGGAATAAAGGGTCTGCCTTGGTGGACCTGAGGGGACACCATCCTCCGAGACAGATGATTTTTGCAAGCTGGAGTGATCATGATCTTGAGAGTCATAGGCAGTTGTTGGAAAGACCACTGGGCGAAAAGCATCCACTGAAGGAGATGCATGTGAAAACGGGCAAGAGGAAGGAGTGTGATGGCAGCCGCCATGAGACCTAATACTTTCAGAACATACCTGGCCTGAATTTTGTTGATCTGAAGAAGGAGATGGACATGCTTTTGAATATCTAAGACCCTTTGCTGTGTGAGCCTTGCTGAGAGCTGCACGATGTCCAGGTTGGCACCTATAAAGGTAATAGACTGACAAGGTGACAAAGCAGACTTTTCGAAATTTATGGAAATTCCTAGCTCTTTGCAAATGTGAATGGTGTAGTCCCTGGCCTGAAGAAGTTGACGCCTGGTGGTGGCAGTGAGGAGCCAGTAGTCTAGATATGGAAACACCTGGAATCCTTGATGTCTCAGGTGAGCCGTAACTGCTGCCATACATTTGGTGAACACTCTGGGGGCTGTAGTGAGACCAAAGGGCAGGGCTCTGAATTGGTAATGACTGGTCCCCAGCCGAAAGCGGAGAAACCTTCTGGATCGCCTGTGAATTTTTATGTGATAGTACGCATCCTGAAGGTCTACTGAGCACATCCAATTGTCCTTGCTCAAAAGAGGTAGAATGGACTGTAGCGTGACCATCCGGAATTTTGTTTTCTTTACAAACTTGTTTAGCTTGCTGAGATCCAATATTGGCCTCCAGTCCCCTGTTTTTTTTGGTACCAAAAAGAACTTTGAGTAGATTCCGGATCCTAGTTGGTCTGCTGGGACTGGTTGGATGGCTCTCTGTTAGCAGTTTTGAAATTTCCAGTCCTGCTTGTTCCCTTAGACTGGGTGGAGCATCTGGAAGGGGCCCCTTTCTCTGAGTTGGGGTTTGGATAAAGGGAATTTTGTAGCCCTCGGATATGATCGACTGTACCCATTTGTCTTGAGTAAGGGAGAGCCAGGCTTGTGGGTACAGCGACAATCTTCCCCCGACTGCCTCCGAAGGTGGACAGTTGGGCAACACCTCAGGGATGCTGGAAGGGTTTGTCAGAGAGAGGCTCTCTGCTACCCTGATTCTGCGGACCCCCTCTGCCTCTTGGGCGGCGTCTGTTGTTGTTACCCCTTCTGCCTCTAGGGGGAAACTGACCTCTTGCATCAGGCGTGACTCCTTGAGATTTGCGGAACCACATTTTTCCACCCTTTTGACCCTTAGGGTATGGTCTAGAAGGGGTGGAGAAACTGACTCCTACGGCAGAAAGTTTTGCCATCTTGCTCGCATCTGGTCAAGGTCTCTTTCACTTGAGGCCCGAACAACGCCGAACCATCAAAAGGGAAGTTAGTGAAGGACGCCTTGAAGGGGTCCGCGAAATTGCAAAGCCGCATCCAGGCGTGACGCCTTAAGGCTACACCTGTGCCCGTGGCCCTACTCGCTCCATCGGCTGCACAGGAAATGAGCCGCATGGAGGAGTTAACAATGGAGTTTAGAGTTCCTAGCTGTGAGTTGATTTTGTCCTGGGACCCAGCAGCTGACAGATCCTGTAAAACCTCACCAAGCTCTTTGAGAACATCTTTCTGAAGGCGGGTGAAGTGACACAAATAATTCAGCGACCGCATGGCAAAGGTCGCTGATGAAAACATCCGCTTACCATATCTATCCATAGTCCTAGATTCCTTGTTAGGAGGATGGACAGGCACTGAAGGATCGGCTAGTTCCTTCTTGGTGGCTGCAGCCACCACCATGGCATCAACCGGGACACCTTTGCTTAAAAATTGTTTATCAGATGGAGCGGTTATAAATTTGGCAGGCCTCCGTGGGGTAGGTTCCCCGAATCAGGGGCTGTCCACGCCTTCCGTGCTACCACTTCCATAAGGGGGTCAAAGGGTGGAGACACCCGGGAGGTGGAGGATCGAGAACCAAACGCTTCCAGGTAAACTGACTCTTCCTCAGAAGGATTAAGGGAAGACCAGTTCCCCCTCTGTTTAAGGATTTCAAGGATGTCTGAGAAAGAGACATCCTCAGAGGGGGACCTTGGGGATCCATCAGACTCATCCAAGTCGGTATCTGATGTAATGGACTCAGGGGAGTCCACATGCTTCCTCTTACATGTCCTCTTGCGCGGAGGTTCACCTGACGGGTCAGGAGAAGCCTCAGAAGAGGAAGAAATTCCCAGTGGGGAAACCTGAGGCATTGGATCTCTGGGTCCGGGAGCAAGAGAGTAGGAAGAGACGTCAGCAGGCACTGTAGTGGGAGGAGCTGATGGAGCTGACCGTTGACCAGGCACTGGGGCTAGTACGCTCCTCATCACTTCGAAGGCTCCTCTGTCAGGCAGGCCAAAGGGCTCCCGCTCCGAAGAACTAGGAACCCCGGGCCGCACCAACAGGGACGGCTCCGAAGCCGATGTCGGGGCCGAGCTCACCAGCACCGACGCTCCGAGAGGGAGAACGGGGTCGGACAAGGGTCCGATGCCACTCGCCCCCTCGGAGCCGGCGAGAGAGTTCAAGCGCCCGGAACCCTCCAATGAAGGCAGCATGGAGGAGATCGGAGCAGAGGACGACGGAGCCGAAGGGGGAGGTATCGACTGACTCCACAACGGTCACGGCTCCGAGGAGCTCCGGCTCCGAACTCTGGTGGAGAGTCGAAGGAGGAATAGTAGGTGGAGCTGATATAGCCGCTGTCTGATGAGATGAGCTGTGAAGCATTTGGGCCAGTGCCTGAGACTTTAAAAGTCTACTGACCACTCTCTCAAGGTCATGGTCGGAAAGCCTGGACGACAGAGAAGAACGGCTCCGATGCCTCTGCTCTGAGAGCAAGGGTGACCTCGGAGCCGAATGGATGGATTCCAACGATAGGGATCTGGACCTCTTTCGAGTAGAGGGTATCGAGATGGGTGGAGCTGATGGAGCCGTAGACACGTCGGCTCCAGCCTGAGCCTCAGAGGCATCGGCTCCGAGTGGAGCCGATGCAAGAAGCTGCGATGCCGACGCATCAGCTCCAGCCAGAGCCGATGGAATGGCAGATGGTGAGCCACTAGCCGAAGGCTTAGAACTCAGAGCCGACGGTTTGGTTGGCTTCGAGGGCTTCCCCTGCAAGGACTTTGCCGGGGAACCCTCAGGCTTCAATAAGCCCCTTAAGATTAGTTTATTCCTGCGCTCCTGCAGGACTCTTGGACTGAACGCATGGCATACAGAACAAAAGTCCTGCAGGTGCAGGGGTCCCAGGCAGTAAACGCAAGAAGTGTGACCGTCTGTCAGAGACATCTTCTGACAGCACGAGTCACACTTCTTGAAGCCTGAGACCTTTGTGTCCTTCGACATAATGCTGTTGAAGTAAAGAAATCAAACACACACACAAAATCCAAACAGACAGGGATACAGGGACAGGGGTACACACACAGACCACACCCACAGCACAGAATCCCTGTGAGAAGACTAGGAAAGGAGCAGGGCCTAAGGCCTAACCTAGTAAAAGGAAAGGATAATTGGAATAAGGGGACAAAAAATAACACTAACGGGGAAAAATTTTTAGTTTAACCGTAAGACTATGCTATACTAAGAAAAATGGGGTGGGAAGGCTAAGTAGAAGAGAGCGATTTTGAAACAAAATCTAACACTTACCAGGAGCCGGTAAAAAAGCACCTCGCTAGCGAAAGCGGCAAACGAGATCAGGGGAGTTACCGCCTAGCATCATGGGATATAGGGTTGCCTCGAGCCGGTAAAATAAGCTCTCGAGCTTTAGTAGTGGCCGAGTCGGAGCCGAGGTTCGGCTCCGAACCCATCCAGCAAGAATGAAGGCGAGATTGACAACTTAACATTTACTGTTTCCAGGCTGTGGCAATGTTGAGTCCAAACACTTTTTAGATACCATTGTAGTTTCCTCATATGCAGTCTTGCATGTGGAATTAGTGGAATGCAGGATGCCATGTAGCCCAGAGCTGCAGAATTTTTCTTGCAGATAACTGGGTCTTTGTTGCCATGTCTTTGAAGTAAGAAATCAGATGCCTTTGTTTGTCTGGCGTAAAATAAGCCATCTGGGCAGTTGTATTTAAGCTTGCACCCAGGAATATTATCTCTTGAGAGGGTACTAGTTTTGATTTCTTTTCTTTTACTGTGTACCCTAGGCAAATTAGTATTCTTTTTACAAACACCAAATGCTGTAGTAGAATATCTTTGTCCTTTGCTTGAATAAGGCAGTCATCCAAGTAGGGGGTATATTTGAATTCCTCTTAATCTGCAAAATGAAATTACTGGTGCCAGGCAATTTGTGAAGACCCTGGGCGCAGAGATAAGCCAAAGGGCAGTGCAGCGAATTGGTAGTGCATTGAGCCAGCTATGAATCTGAGGTATCTTCTGCAAGATTGTCTGATTGGGACATGCAGGTATGCCTGTTTTGAGGTCCAAAGTTACAAGCCAAGCCTTCTTGTCCAGCATGGGCAGAAGCTGCTGTAGAGTTAACATTTTGAATTTTGGGACATTCAGAAAAGTATTTACAATAGACAGGTCCAGAATTGGTCTCCAGGCTTTGTCCTTTCTTGGTACAAAGAAAAGTCTTGAGTAAAATCCTTGTCCCTGCTCTTGTTGGGGCACTGGCTGAATAGCTCCCATGTCCATGAGAGATGAAACTTGTTTTAGAGCCTCTTGCCATTGATTGCGTGGCAGGTCTGGCATACCTTTTGCCTTTGGAAGGGTGTGAAAGTGGAACCTGTAGCCCTGAGAGACTATATTTAAAACCCATTTGTCCTGGGTGATCTTGTGCCACTTTTGTGTAAAAAGTGCTAGCTTTTCCCCTAAGGGTGCTGCCAAAAAATAAGTGCTTGGCATTGGGAAGTCATTGAGACTGTTTTCTATAAGGCTGTGATTTGTCTTCTCCGCTTTTGGAGGTAGAAGCACCCCATTGTTTGGGCCTGTATGAGCCCTGGGGCTGTTGCCTGCCTCTAGGGCATCTGAATCTGCCTCTTTGTGGTCTGTATGACACTGGAAAGGACCAATTCTTAGAGGGCCAGTTCCTGCTAAATCTGGGTGGCTGTACCTGTAAGAAATCCTTTACTGTCTGCATAGATTTTGCCTTATCCTCCATTTTCTTTAACACCTCCTCTGCCTTAACACTAAACAAAGTATCATGCTGTAATGGAGCATCCAATAATTTTGCTTTAACATGATCAGGCAGATTCTGTTCCTGTAACCAAGCATGCCTTCTAATAACAGAACCTGTAACAGCAGCCCTGCATGAGGCCTCCAGTGAATCATAGCCACATCGCAAAGTACGTTTTCCCACTTGTTCAGCTGCATGCAATTAATCCTGCAAATCTTTGTTCTCAGAACATTCACAATTTAACATTTTTTGTTTTAACAAAGATATTAAGTATTGCTGATATTTGAGCATATGAAACTGACAATTTAAAGCCTTTACAGCCAAAGTAGCAGAAGTGTAAACTTTTTTCCCCCACCTGTCCAAAGCCCTAGAATCTCTGTCTGAGGGGACAGGGTTTTTGGCAGAAGCATCCTTGACCCCTTTGGGACCCTGTGAGATAGTTTCTGGGTCAGCAGCAGGGTTTTTGTAAAGAAAGTTATGGGAGTCTGGACCCTGTAGTATCTGTCCGGCTTAACAGGGGCAGGAGGTAAAGTGTCTGGAGACAGGCCGGACTCTGAAAAAACATCTATGTCTAGAACAGGGGGAATTGCAAGAGGTCTGTGCTGAGGAAGTAAAAGAAAGTCTCTTAAGTCTTTTCTTAGAATCAGAATAATCCTGGCTCTCCCAATGGAAATGCTCCCTCATGGTATGCAGGGTTTCCCCAAAAGAATAGTACTCAGGAGGAGAAGCTGAAGGAATAGAATCTTCAGCATCAGAATCCTCATAGGGAGGAACAGAATATCCCTGATCAGAAGAGGAATCAGAGGAAATGGAAACCTGATCAGAGGAATCATATTCAGTGTCTTGCCTAGCCCTCTTATCAGGAGGGGGATGGGAACCCCTGATCAAAGTAATTAGGTCTTCGGCCATTTTGAGCATCTGCTTCTTAGGCATAGAAGCCTGTCCTGGAGAATGCTGAACTGGTTTCCTTGTCTTTAAAACTGTTTTAGACTTTGTCTTGGATATTGAAGTAGGCTTTATATAAAGTTGTGTAGGTCTGAAGACACCCTCAGAAGCCGATGCTTGCTCAGCGGCTCTGGACCTATCTGAGGGATTAATTTTCAAAGGGCCAATACTTTGAGTATCCAGAGGCCTGGCTGTCTCCATGTGGGAGTCGGAGGTGGCCTGTGGCTCTGAGGTAGTGGGAGTCAGGGGCTGCGAAAGCACCTCACTGAGGACCGGCGAAATGGCGACTGGCCTAGAAGAGGCTTCATCTGTTTGGACCTTGGATGCTTGTCCTTGTCTTTATCCTTGTGTTTTTTATGAATTCTGGTCGTCAGTTGTTCTGACGGCATTATGTAGTTAAACCTTCTGCCAAAATAATGAAAAGCAAAATCGTACCGACGCTTAATAGTGCATTGGTTAAATCTAGCACAAAACCGACAACTAGCAACGTCGTGGTCAGGGCCTAGGCAAGGAATACAGTAAGAGTGGAAATCCTTATGAGGTATTTGCTTTCCCATAAAAGAAATACAATTGTTAACTTTTTCTGACATCGGTCTGGAGCAAGAAAAAAAGTTTCCCCAATGGGGTACTTAGCTTTATTGAAGACTTCGGATCTGAAATTCAATTTCGAAAATTTCAGGAGTCGACCGACCAGCACTTGTGAACTGCTTTTGTGTCGGGCACCGTGTGGCAAGAAAGACTGAAGAAAATGGCGTCGGCTGCATCTTTTATACCCCTGGCGCACTGATGTCAGGGAAGTGGCGACAGCAACCGATGCCGGACCAGGACTTTGGAATTCAGGCCGACTGTGGGTAGCCTGCCAGCAGGATAACCCAAGTGTAATGACTGCAACAGTGAAACACGATGAACATCAAATATCATCTAATGAGACTCTAGACCAAAAGGCCACAGAAGTAGCCACTGACCTAGTGGAATGAGCTTGCACCCGACCCGGAGGAGACGAACCTTTATCCTTATAGATCTGAAGGATGCACAAGGAAATCCACCTAGCAATAGTGACCTTGGGGATAGGTTTACCCAAAAAGGGTTTAGAGAAGGACACAAACAATTGATCAGATTTACGAAAGTAACTGTCTATGAACATCCAAGTGGTGTCTGTATTCCATTTTGTTAGGAAAATTTGGAAAGAAAACAGGTAAGTTAATGATCTGATTGATGTTAACTTGTGATGCAACCTTGGGAAGAAAGGATGGATTGGTCTGAAGGGAAACCCTATCTTTATGGAAAATCATATATGGAACTTTAATAGACAAAGCTTGCAGTTCTGAAACCCTTTTAGCAGAGGTGATAGTAGACAAAAACTTAAGATCTGTGGTTGCAGCAGGTTCAAATGGCGGAGCGACCAAAGCTTGAAGAACCATAGTAAGGTCCCATGGGAGAACAGGATCCTTGACCGGGGGGGCGTAATAGCAAAGTACCTTTAATAAAGGCTTTAGACAGTCAGGAAGAGGCCAGAGGCAGAATTCTCATCCACATGAAAACACCCACGTGAAAATGAGAGATGGCAGCTAACTGAACTTTGATAGTAGAAGAGCTTGCTCCTTGTTGAAAAATATTGGCTAGGAAGTCAAAAATGGCAGAAATAGGAGCTGTGAAAGGATCTAAACTCCTCTGAGGAGCCCAAAAGGAAAAACATTTCCATTTGCTGTGGTAAATCTTTCTGGAGGAAGACTTATGAGCTGCCACCAGAATAGACTTGACTAAAGAGGATAATCCAGGAGTCCTAACAATCAGGTGAACTAAAGCAGCCAAGCCGTGAGCTTCTAACTATCCAGGCTCGGATGAGGAACCCCACTCATAAGGCATCAGTATAGTCAGACTTAACCTGACCGCTAGGATGTTGGACTGCCCCGGAATGTGCATTGCTATGAGAAAGCGACCGGTGGAGATTGCCCATTCCCAAACTCTCATGACCTAGTGACAAAGGGGGTAAGATCTGGTCCCTCCTCATTTGTTGACATACCAGACTACTGATATGTTGTCTGATTGAATTGCAACAGTGCACAGAGGAAGACAGGCATGAAGGGCCTGCAACGCCAATAGGACTGCCCTAATTTCCAGAATGTTTACAAGCTAACTGGTCTCGACAGGGGAACACAAGACCTTGGACTGTCCTGCTCAAACACTGCCCCCCCCACCCAAATTGAGAGGCATCCGTGGTCACTGTGGCTTGGACAGGTGCTGGAACAAAAGGTCGTCCCTCCAAGATTTCCAGAGAGTACATCCACCATAGAAGGGATGACCTGCAGACTCGACTGAGGTGTATTGGATGTCCACTGTAGTACTCGCATGTGTAACCGGGCACACAAGCATTATGGTCACTGCCATAGAACCAAGGGCCCTCAACACCGATTGTGCTGAGGGAATATGAGAACGGTAGATCAGGGAAACATGCATAGTCAGGTTTCGCACTATCTCTGGGGTCAGGAAGATTTTGCTCTGTAGTGTGTCTATCCATGCCCCAATGTAGTCTATCACCTGGACAGGATTTAGAAGTGATTTGGATGTGTTGATTGTAATCCAAGTGAAGTGCAAGCTTTAAGAAATAATCACTGGTTTGAGAAAGTAGACGCCTGGTGGGAGCAGTGAGGAGCCAATCGCCCCGGTACGGGTAGACCTGAATCCCTTGAAGCCTCAGGTGAGCTGCTACTACCGCCATCGCTTTGGTGAATATCCTGGGGGCTGTGGTGAGACCAAAGGGTAGGGCTCAAAATTGGTAATGTTAGACTCCTAGTCGGAAGCAGAGGAACCGCTTGAAGTTTATGTGCATCTTTATTTGATAGTAGGCATCCTGGAGGTCTAATGAGCACATCCAGTCGCTCCCTTCCAGGTACGGCATGATGGACTGTAATGTGACCATCCGGAATTTTTCTTTGGCAACTGACAGGTTCAGGGTAGATAAGGCCCATTCTGGACCCAAGTCCTTCGTTTTGTGTGGCACCAAAAAGAACTTTGAGTAGATGCCCAATCTGGCCTGATCTGGGGGACGGGTTCGATGGCTCATTTCTCTAGCAGCTTGGAGATTCCTACTGTTGCTGCCTACCTTTGTGTGGGTGGTATGTCTGGGAGGGGTTTGGGAGGAACCACAAAGGAGATAGAGTATCCTTTGGATATGATCTGAAGCACCCAGCAGTCTGATGTTATGGACTCCCAAACCACCAGGTGCAATGACAATTGACCCAGACTGCCTCCAGAATAGAGCAGTCAGGCAAACCCCTCAGGGTTGCTGTCTGAGAACTGTTTGAGACCCAAAATTCCTCTGACCCCCCCCCCCCGCCTCTGGGCTGGTGTCTATCCTGTTCCCCTCCACCTCTGGGGGAAGAAGAGCCCTGAGTGTCCCAGGAATATGGTGACTTCCAGAACCACATCATCTTTTGCCCTCTCTGATTCCAGGAAAAGGATCTTTAAGGTTCGGGAAGCGGATTCCGATGGCAGACAGTGTCTTCCCATCTTTCTCACTCTGGGCCAAAGTCTCTTTGATGGTCTTAACAAAAAGAGTAGAGCCATAATAAGGGGCGTTGGCAAAAGACCCTTTAAAAGGTTCCGAAAACTGGCAGTCTGAGCCAGGCATTGCACCTCAAAAACGCTGGACCCAGCCGCCCTAGCCGCTCCTTCAGTAGCATGTGAAAGGAGTCGTATGGACATATTGAAGACTGCTTTTAAAGTGGCCATCCTGGCGGAGAACATGTTTCCATCCTCCTGCGACATTGACTTAGGGGGAGACTCAGCCAGTTCCTTGACCAGGTCAAGCTGTAGTCTTGTAACATGGGCCAGGTAATTCAGACCCCTGATGGAAAAGGTCGCTGATGCCTAAACCCACTTCCCCAAGCAGTCCATCATCCTAGACTTTCAGTAAGGGGGATGAACTTAGGAACTCTCCTGGCTAGTTCCTTTTTAGTGGCTGCTGCTATCACCATAGCATCTACAAGGAAGCCCTTGTTCCATGCTGGTCTGAGGGTGGACTCAAGATCTTGTCTGGACATTTTGGAATTGTTTCCACAGTGTCCGGCTCCTTCCAGGTCCTCCAGGGGATCTGTGGGAGGGGGACACCCAGGAATTAGATGGGCCTATGCCAAAAGCCTCCAGGAACACGGATTTGTCAGAAGGTTTAGGGGTGGACCAACCTCCCCGCTGGCATAGGATTTCCATGATGTCTCCAAAGGAGACATCCTCGGCAGGTGACCTGGGGGAACCTTCCCTATCATCCAAATCCGTGTCCTTGGTAAGGGACTCTGGGGAGTCCCAAGTGCCTCCTCTTACACCTATGCTTGCGAGACACGCCTCTGGTGGGGCTCTTCGGTGTGAACTCGTGAGGCACTTGTTCCTCAGGGGGAACCGTCTGGGGCTCCTCGAGCACGGGCTGTCCCTCTGGTAAAATTATGGGATTCATAGAGCCGAGGGAGTCAGGGCAGAGTCCGAGGAAATAGTCAAGGGTCTCGATCCAGTGGAGAGAACCCTTTCTACCATGTCAAACGCCGAGGGAGAACGAGCCTCCTGGGGCATCATTAAGGAAAATGCCCTCCCTGGATCCGAAGTGAGAATCGGAGCTGGGCCCAAAGTGGTCACAGCTCTGAGGAGGGGGGGGACTTTGCCCAATGTCAGTGCCGATGGAAAAAGTTCTGCTCCCTCAGATCCAACACCCAGGCTCTGGTCAGATCCGAGCAGCTCCAGGCACCTGCCGGCATTGAGGAGACAGGTACAGTCAGCACCGACCCCCTGACTAAGGTCACCCTCGGATCAGAGTACTCCAAACCTGGTGGACAGATCGGAGAAGGAGAAATTGGTGTGAAGAAAGGAAGTGAGCTCCCTCCTCCAGCGGGAGAGAGGGTTGGCAAGACTCCCATCTGGATTTGAGTACGAATGAACCTCATTTTATCCATTGGACTCCGACCTGGCGGGTCGAGGCCCTAGATGGTGGATCTCTCTCCTCCAGCTCCAGGGAAAATCTTGGAGATAGGAGCCGAGGGGAGTTACGGATCCTAGCCTGACTTTTGGCGGGAGTAGAAGAAAGGTCTGGAGACCTCTTGCATTTCTCTGGTCTATGCTCTCTCCCTCTCTCTGCCCCTTCTGTGGTCCACTTCCACAGGCTTAGAAATGGGAGGTTGAGTCCCAGCCTGGGAGGGAGGAGAAGCAAGGGCAAGAGAGGAAGGAGAGACTGCCACAGCAGCTGCTGTGACCAAAGCATTTGAAGAGGCAGTCACCTCAGTAGTGGGTAGAATGCCTTTCAGGGCCAACTTAGCCTTTCTATCTTTAATGGCATGCTGGTTAAAACCCACGCAAATGGTACATTCAGTATTCAAATGTGCTACACCCAAACACATAACACAAAGTGTGTGGCTATCAGCTGGTGACAATTTGTGGCCACACTCACTGCACCACTCGAAGACAGACTTGGGGTCAGCCATGTCTCTGCAGATGAAAACAGCACACACACAAGAGAAGGAAAAAGAGAAAAATACTTAATTCCCACTCAGACACACACGCGAAGGCACACAGAATGCTGAGGGGGGGGGAAGCAACACACTAACACTGAAAAACTACAGGAAAACCCTAACACACGACGCCCCAGTGAGGGGAGGAGGACAAGGAACCTACACTAATCAGCTAACATTCAAAGTTAAGAAAAAACTGCTTAATAAACAAACAACCCACTCACTAACTCAGAGCTCAGGATCACAATGCTTCAGGCAAGCCGCAGCAAACGAGATCTGGGAGTTGTTAAAGGTAGTAGAGGTGTATTATGGGTATGGGGAGGAGCTTTGAGCAGATGCTAATGAATTTGCTGGCTCTGATCTCATACGGATTCGGTACTCACACGTTGAAGACCAAATGAAGTAAACAACTTCAGATGTTTAGTGTTCTGCTTCTTTTGATTCAGGTCTGCCCTATGTAACGTAGGAGGCCCGGACAAAGTGAATTTCCTCCCACACCAGGATCTGAGGTATCGCCTTACGACCTTCGGTTATCACAAGCCTTGCTGTACATCTGAGACTGATGCCTGTTCAGCGTCTGAGGACGTGCCTGTGGTCGGATTCAAGGCTGCTTTAACAATGGGCTCAGCCTGTGATCTGGAACCAGGAACCATACGGATCTCTGGACTCTCATCCGCCTCAGGAGAGATATCCATAATGAGACACACAGAAGCTTCAGGCCTCAGCTTTTTGGCCTTCTGCTTAGCAACCAACTCTACCTCAGACCCAAAGGATCCCTCCATCCCACTTTTAGCTAGTAACTTTAAATGCTGGTTTTCAAAGTAAATGGCCAAGGAGGAGAGTGTACTACTTGGGGTCTTGGGCACAAAGGCCGGGGAAATTGGACAGGATTTGAGGTTGTGGGTAGGCCCTGGGCAAAACAAACACTGAAGATGGCTGTCTTTATGTGGAATTTGTCTTCCACACTGGCATTTGCCTTTTTAGGATGACATGAACTCTACCACAAAACAGTAGCAAAAGAAACAAGATTTCCCCAATGATGCACTTAACTGTGTTCCAGCGAATTTCTCAGATGACGCCTCTATGAGTAGGCCAATGTTCGAAGGTGGTGTTCGGACTGGCAGCAGAAAAGGTCTGAGGTAGGTGTGCACGTATGTTACTTTTATGGCAGACATATGACAGCAACCTACATGCGACGTACCACAGATCCTACAGCAGTGAAAGACTTTTGTATGCTGGCCAACATCGGGTCGCCTACTGCAGAGAACTCATGTTAAGAATATATGGAGGACATCCTGGGTTACCTCTGAGGAGTGACGGATTCACGGAAGTAGCAAGATCAGAGGTCAGAGAGATTTTAGGAGTTTAAGCCGAAGCCAGAGCAGGCAAAGGACAGCACTCAGTGGAACGCTTCCTGGGTTCCTTAGATTTCATATTTGTCTTCTCACGTTTGTCCCCAAGCTTCTTAGTGGACACAAACTTCAGAAACACAAGATGAACAGGAAGGAAGACTACCTTTAAGCACAAGCTTGTTTCTAAATTCTACTAAAGCACGATGACTGAACAAATAATACTGAGACCAGCTCCTAATCAATAAAAGCACTCAATGTCCATTACAGTTTAGAATTTGAGGCCTATTAAGTGACACTTCTTAAACATTATTGGCATGTCAATGAAAAAATACCACTAAACCAAAAAAGCAGAGAAAGGCAATACATTACTAATAATAATGAAACTTCATTAAAAAGATGGAAAGAAAAGGGTACCAGCAACAATAAATAAAAATACTAGCAAGTCCTAGTAGGACAGAGAGAGAGGGAGGGAAAGCACAAGGCCCAACTGACAGCACACTCTAAACCAAGTTGTTTTTTTTTTTTTAAACTCTAGGGAAGGAACAAAAGCTAAAAGCAAGAGACAGAACAACTCACACAAGCAGGAAATAAGCAGAAGCATAAGGTGACAAGAAAAAAAAAATCTTACAATGACCTGAGCTATACAGCAACCACATCTGACTGCTGAGAATGTTTGAATGGTATTATGGGTAAGGGTATCTGCAAACAAACAGCACCAAAATTACCCATTCTAAAGACTTAAACCTTGCCTGTGATATAAACAAGACCTGCTGGATGGGCAGGTACATATCCCAGAGACTACCCCTTTCTCTGGAGCAGACTCCTCATCCATGTGAAGTAGATTTCCTCCCTAACCCAATTCAAGAGCAACTTGGACAAGTAGATGGGGAACAAAAAATTCATCCCTGTTTTGGCACCCCTCTCTCTAATAGACACAGGCAGCCTGTAAATGATTCATCTCCCAGGCCCCTGCTTACACTTAAAAGGTTCAGAAAAAGTCAGTCAAGAAAACTTCTTTATTCACAAAGCAAAGCTTTCGGGTCTACGCCCTTCTTCAACACGAAAAAACAATTAACATAAAGACATTAGAATTTAAATAGGAGCCAACTCTACCACATGACTACAGCCAGCCAATCATGTGATGGTCAAAACAATATACATATTAAAAAAAACACCTATGTAAAAAAATAAAATATATATCAGTACTTTACATATACATTCTTACAATCAAAATTTTTTTTATTTAACCAGTATAAAATCATTTAAAAACTTTAAAATCTACTATGTTGCAGTTTTACTAAAATAGGTTAAGGTTACAGCAGTATTAAGACCAGGTGGAGCATCTGCAGCTAATCTTAGTATCCACTCATACTCCTTAATCTCTAATAAATTGTTCAAATCACCCCCAGCAGATTTATAAACCACATCTATCACTCTAAATTTAAACCTATGACTGTTGTCAGTGTTCAAAATATGCTTACTTAGTGCGTTTTCATTGTTCCTCCATATGTCTGACTTATGTTCTATAATACGTTCTTTTAATTTTCTTGTGGATTTACCCACATAAAATGAAGGACATTTAACGCAAGTGGGCAAATAGACTACATTAATGCTGGTACAATTTGCTGTCACCTTAAAATTATAACTCACACTAGTAGTGGGGTGTTGAAAAATTTCACTGCCTTTACCTAATATATCACCACATGTACAATCCAGACAGTTAAACGTACCAAATCTCACTTCTGTTTGTGTTATAGACAGTTAAAAATCCTTGTAACACAATTTACTCTTCAGGTTTCTCAAATTTCTATATGAGAAATATGGTATTGAATCTAAAACATTCCTAACATCAGGTGAGGCCATTAAAATCAACCAATTATTCTCTATAATCTGTTTTACTGAATGAGTTCTAACATAAGTTGTGATGTATCTTTTTCCATTCCTGATGCATTGTTCACCATAGGCCTATTCTATTCATCTGTTGACCTGAAAATAGGCTTAAGTGACACATTCCTCTCCTTTATAACTTTGTCACTTAACACTTAATCATATCCACTTGTTAAAAATTGTCTTCATATCTTCTAACTGTGCTAAGAAAACAGATTAATCTGTATTTATGTGGGTAAAACCACAAGAAAATGCTCCACCTGTGTGTACATATATATATGTATATATATATATATATATATAAAGCATTGATATATATTTTATTTTTTATACAGAAAGTTTTTTTATATGTATAATGTTTTGACTATCACATGATTGGCTGTCTGTAGTCATGTGGTAGAGTTGGCTCCTACTTAAATTCTACTGTCTTGATTTTTTTTAGTAGTGAAGAAGGGCGTAGACTCGGAAGCTTTGCTTTGTGAATAAAAAAAAGTTTTCTTGATGTTGGACTTTTTCTGAACTATATATACCTTCCAGTTTTACAGCAAGAACTTTGGTTTACTTCTACACTTAAAGGGTACCAAAACTTTTCAAATATTTGCGATGCATGGATAGGCTTAAAAAAGGTCCTTGTGGTCGTTGTCCTAGCACCATGTAAAGAAAAGAAGTTTACAGGACAACTTGTAATTCTGAAATCTGTCGAGGAAGTAAAGGTTTTCCAATAAAGATATTTTAAATCCACTCTGGTTGCAGGCTCAAAATGAGTCTGAATTAAGGCGTACAGCACAATACTAATGTCACATGGAGCAGGATCTCTTACAGGTGGCCTCAATAGGAAGGTTCATAGGTGTGTACTAGGCTAATGGCAATGGAGCCTTTACAAGCCTAGCCCACAAATGTGCCCTGGCATCATGCCAGATGTTAGTTACCAGTGCCTCTAACAAGTAGAGCCAATGGAGTGATCCCCAGGGTGAATTTTCTATTTCCCATCCACTCATCAAGATTTCTCTTGAACAGGGCCAGTGAGGTGCTCTGCTTGATACGTATAGGAAGTCTATTCCACACAGCAAGGGCAGTCTCTGGGTTGTGAACCTATTACTCCAGCATGTTCTGTTAATTGTGGTAATAAGGTTGAGGTCTCTAGATCATGTGGTGCATAGGGATCTGGATTTTTTTAGATGCAGCATTTCTAACAGAGCTGGGTCAGACATGGCTTTGTAAGTCAAGCAGAGATCGCCTCTTAGTAAACGATACGAGATAGAGAATAGTTGAGTTTTTTTGAGTCTGTCCATGTAGAACAAGTGTTTAAGGCCTAGGATTCTCTTCGTGAGGTACTTCTGTGGCCTCTCCAGCTGTTGCAGGTGTCTAGTGAGGTACATGCCAAATGGGGCATTATACTCGAAGATTGGTCTGAGGGAAGAGTAGAGACAATGACCTCTTTCCTCCTGGATGCAAAACCCTTGGTAATGAGATGTGCCACAGGACTTTGACCACAATGGCAATGCGGTGGTTGAAGGACAGATTGCTGTCACAACCTGTCCCCCCAGATCTCTTATAACACCTTCAGTGGGCTCCCATCGATGGGGTAATTAGTGGGTATTGAGTTTTTCCCAAAGGGGATGACTACATATTTTTTGTCAATAAGCTTAAGGCCATGGTTTCGACACCAGTCACTGGGCTCAGTGAGGCCTTTCTGTAGGATGTCTACATCACTTGGGGAGTTAATGGCTCCCAGCTTGCAGTCGTTTGCGAACTTGGTCAGCCAAAGTCCCTCCGTGTTGGCCTGGACTTCTGAGAAGTAGATGCCAAACAGGAGAGGACCCAGGACCGATCCCTATGGGACTCCACTCGTGACTGGTCGGCAGTCTGACTTGCAGTCCACTACTTTCACACTGTGGATTCTGTGTGCCAATTTGCAACCCACCTAGTGATATAAGGGGTCGATGTCTAGTTTGGTGAGTTTATCAATTTTTGAGTGGGGAATGGTATCAAAGGCCTTGGCCAGATCGAGGTAGGCTGTATGAACTGCCTTGCCCTCATCCACAGCTCTGGTGACTGACTAAGAAGTCAACCAGGTTGAACAGGCAAGATCTACCTTTCACAAAACCAAATTGAGTGGGATCTAGAGTTTGGAGATTTCCTATATCCTTGTTAATTAGTTCAATAATTATGCGCTCCATAGCCTTGCATATCAGACTCGTCAAGCTAATGGGGCAATAATTCCCAGGCTCTGTAATCGCTCCCCCTTTATGAAGCGGGATGACTGTAGCAGTGTGCCATTTGGTAACGCGAAAGCCTGAGATGAGGTTGTGATTAAACAGGGCACACAGATGTGGTGCCAGTTCACTTTGTAGTTCATGTAGAACACACATCCAGGGATATTGTAGGGTCCCATGGAAGCTGTACTTCTGGCCTTGAACAATGCAGCTTTTAACCTGTGCTCCAGTAATGCTGGGTGCCTGGCATTCCTCCGGTATTGTGATTAGTCCTTCAGGGGGGAGAGAGGAGTAAAGCTGGCACTGAATCTGTCAGCCAGTATGTTGGCAATATCTGTTGGCTCAGTATAGGAGGTAGCATTGTGCAGTAACTCACAGCTAGCCTGGATATTGCCATGGAGATTCTTGATATAACTATAGAAGGCTTTGTGGCTGTTTTTAGTGTCTGCCACAATTCTGCCTTCATAGCTGGCTTTAGAGGTTTTGATGAGGGATATCAACTTTTTGTTGAGGCTATTAAGGGAGTTTTTCCAGTCTTGTGACCTCACCTTTTTCTGCAACAGTTTCTTCCTTCTGTTGTAGAGTTTATTAATGCAGGGGACCACCAGATTGGGTTCCTTTTTTTGGAGGAGTGTCTTGGCTCTGTTGGATATGTCTAGTTCCATGCATTTATATACGTCTTCGTACAGTGCACTGGTGTATGATTTGGCAGTCATGCATCTATTTTCCACTGACATAAATGCCGTGAAGTTAGCCTCCTCTGTTTTTAGGAGCTCAAAGCCAGCTTTGGAGAAGTTTTTCATGGTGGTTACCTTTGCAGGGGGTATGGGTGAAATGTGGATTTCCATGGCAATTAGTTTGTGGTCAGATATAATCAGGGAGGATTGACTACTGGTGTAGAGCAACAGTTGCCCATGTTAGTAATAACCAGGTCAAGAATGTTGCTTCCTCTAGTGGGGCAAAGAATGAGCTGGTACCCAGGGGACAGCTGTGGACTACAGCATTCCTTGCTGATTACTCCTAATCCCTCCACAGGGTCAATGTAACTGATGCACATGTTTAGGTACGAAGTGAAAAGGTCACTGCAAGTTTGGCCCCAGTGACTGAAGATCAGCATCATCACTGTCTGGTGGGGCTACTCATGAAACAAAAGAATGGACCTGCTCAGCTTGTCTGTTAGAATACTGGACGTCTCTGGATGGAAAGACATTGCCCACTGCCACACACATAGCTACCTGGTAACACACCCTCAAGGAGCGAGCCTTGAAAAGCCTGCAACACAAGGGGGGGGGTGTCTTCATCTCCACAATACTGATGTGAAGACTGGCCATAGTGGGTGACCAGGAACACTGTACACGCTTCCCTTTGAAATGTCAACCACCAGTGGATAAGATTCATGCAATTTGGTGTTGCACAAATTTGAGCATGTAGTAGGTGCAATATTAGACACCAATGAACAGGCAATTTCTAATGATGGACTCATGAAGATCATGATGGACGCTGAGATCAATCCTAGCAGTTGGAGAACAAGTCTTGCAGGACTACATGGGGTGACAAAAGACTTGAAAAGCTACTTGATGTATACATGATGTTCTGGATTCTAGGAGTTTGGCTAATTTTCTGAACATGTGCAGGTGACATCCAATGAATTCTATCCTATGTAGGTATCAAATGACACTGCATGGTTGACTAATTTCTGATTGCGGGGCAAGCTGCAGCAATTTGTTGGACCGATGAACCTATTGTCTAAATATAGGAAAGTACAGTTTTGTACCTACCATAAATGTAGATGTCCGAACTGGATAGCATCTGCAGTCATAACAAATGGGTTGTCCTGTCGTCAGGCAGCCCTTCGGTCGGCCGGATTCCAAAGTCTGGGTCCGGCTTCGGCTGATGTCGCACTTCACCCGACGTCATCTCTGCTGGTCTTCGGGTATAAAGGCATCAGCCGACGCCATTTTCCTCAGTGTTTCTTGCCCCAGATGCCAATTGCCCTCTTGGAAGCTAAATTTTGGATAATGCCAATGTTTCCAAAATAGTAGAAGGCAAACACAAAAAATAAACATGTATGTACATATATACAAACAAATACACCATAAGAGACTCCCCCCCCCCCCCGCTAGCTATTAGGAGGGTAATTACCCTAGGAGTACCACAGAGGGGAAGGAGGGAGGGTAATCCTGACTGCAGATGCTATCCAGTTCGGACATCTACATTTATGGTAGGTACAAAACTGTACTATGTCCTTCATGGATGCATCTGCAGTCATAACAAATGGGTAGAATACCATAGCCAAACTAAGGGAGGAGGAAAAAGAATTATGGTGTAGTCAGGATCCCTTGCAGTACAGCAGTGGCAAACCCTGCTCGGGATCTAGAATATAGAGGTAAATTATAATGCTTGGCAAATGTATGCACGGAGGTCCAAGTAGCCACCTCAATAATGTCCTTGGTTGCCACTCCTCTTAAGAAAGCTGTGGTAGTGGCTGTAGCCCTTGTAGAATGAGGTCTTATGTTGTGTGGGACTGGTTTTCCATGGTAGGAGTAACAGAATCTTATGCAATTTCCTATCCATTTGGAGATTGTCTGTTTGGAAATTGCTTTTCCTTCCCTTCCTGTTGCATAGGCTACAAAGAGCTGGTCAGTTTTTCTGTTACCTTTGGTTCTGTCCAGGTAGTAGCGTAACTGTCTATGTACATCCAAGGTATGTAGCATTCTTTCACCTCTGTTTTGTGGGTTGGGAAAGAAGGTAGGTAGGTGGATTGCCTGGTTTAAAGACACTCTGGATACCACCTTAGGCATAAATGTAGGATTAGTTCTCATGGACACCCTATCTTGATGGAAGATTAGGAAGGGTTGCACTGCCATTAAGGCCTGTAGTTCCGAAACCCTCCTTGCTGAAGTAATAGCCAGTAGGAAAGCAGTTTTCCATGACAGGTGCTGTAGATCTGCTGTTGCTGCTGGTTCAAACGGAGGGAGTGTCAATTTTTCTAGTACAAAATTCAAGTCCCATGCTGGTAATGGTGGCTTCCTAGGAGGTTTTACATTCTTGATCCCTCTGAGGAACTGCCTGAGTAGAGGATGTGAAAAGACAGGCGGATCAAAGCTGTATTCTGATGAGATAGCTGATGCATGTATCTTGATGGAGGAATAGGACAGGCCTGTATGTAGAAGCTCTGCCAAGTATTCCAGAATGTTAGCAATATCTATGTTCGACACATCTTTTCCTCTTTCAGTACTCCAAATGACGAACCTTTTCCATTTTCCTGCATAGTTCCTTCTTGTTGAAGGTCTGCGGGCTTCAAGGATGATGTCTTTAACCCTTTGTGAAAGGTGTGGGTTAGTTACTGCTATGTGAGGCTCCAGGCAGTCAGTTGCAAGGTTTTTAGGTTTGGATGTATGATGCTGTAGTTGTTCTGAGTTAACATCAGAGGCATCAAGGGTATTGACCACATTTTCTCCCGAGACATGCTCCTCAGCAATGGATACCAGTGTTGTCTTGGCCAGTTCGGAGCTATCAGAATTATCCTTGGACGTTCCTCTTTGATTTTCAGTAGTACCTTGTGCATCAAGGGAAGAGGTGGGAATGCATATGCTGTCAGGCCTTTCCAGCTGAAGGATAGATAGTCCACCTTCCATGCTAGTGGGTGGAATGTCCTTGTGCAGAATTTTTTGAGCTGGTGATTTTGTGGGGAAGCGAATAGATCTATTAGTGGCATTCCCCATTTCTTTGTGATGACCTTGAAGATGTCCGGGTGTAGCATCCATTCGTGAGCATCCGAGGTGGTTCTGCTTAAAATGTCTGCTAGGGTGTTCTCTTTTCCGGGTACAAATATTGCCTGTAACTGGATGTTGTAGCTTAGAGCCAGATTCCAAAGGTCCAAAGTCATACTGCATAGGGGGTATGAATGAGTGCCTCCCTGTTTGTTGATGTACCACATGACTGTGGTGTTGTCTGTCCTTATCAAATGGCCTTCTTTGAGGAATGGTCTGAATTTTAGCATTGCCAGCTTTACTGCCAGCATCTCTTTTTGGTTTATGTGCAGGTGCAGCTGTTCCTGAGTCCACAGTCCTTGCGCATTTGTCCAGCATGTGTGCTCCCCATCCTAGGTCTGAGGCGTCCGTTGTGATGGTTTGGCTTGCTCGGAAGTTGTGGAAGGGTAGGCCTGGGTTTGACTGGCATGCCTGAGCCCACCATAGGAACTCCTGTTTTAAGCATGGGATTAGTGGCATTTCTGTTTCTAAGCTGTGCCTGTGTTGAGACCATAAATTCTTTAGGTACCACTGTAACTTTCTCATATGTAGTCTGGCATGTGGGACCAAGATTATGCATGATGCCATGAATCCCAAGGCCTGCAGAACTTTTCTTGCTGTTAGTTTGTTCTGCTTTGTTAATGCCAAGAAGTAAAGAGGAAGCTCTTTTTGTTTTTCTGCAGTTAGGAATGCCATTTGTTTTAC
This sequence comes from Protopterus annectens, assembly GCF_019279795.1. NCBI lineage: Eukaryota > Metazoa > Chordata > Ceratodontiformes > Protopteridae > Protopterus > Protopterus annectens. Next base: position 603,630,730 of record NC_056726.1, read on the forward strand.
TGTGTCCAATTCCGCACACAGGAAAGTGCTTGTCTGGGATGGTATCAGCCTTGACTTTTGTAAATTGACTGTGTATCCCAGGGCTTGAAGCAAGTAAATGACCCTTTGTAAATCTGTTGTCAGCTTGCTTTTGTTGTCCGCTTGTAGCAGGCAGTCGTCCAGGTATGGATAAATTTGGATTCCCTGTACTCTGCAGTGAGCGATTACTGATGCCAGGCATTTTGTGAATACTCTGGGCGCAGTAGATAAGCCAAAGGGCAATGCTGAGAATTGATAATGCTCTGATCCTGCAAGAAATCTGAGGTATCTTCTGCAATTTGGTCGAATGGGGACGTGCAGGTATGCCTCCTTGAGATCTAGAGTTACCAGCCAACACTCCTTGCCCAGCATGGGAAGAAGTTGCTGTAGGGTCAGCATTTTGAATTTTGGGACAATGATGTATGTGTTTAAGATGGACAGGTCGAGAATAGGTCTCCAGTTTTCTCTTTTCTTGGTACTAGGAAGAGTCTGGAGTAGAATCCTTTGCCCTGTTCTGTTATTGGTACTCTTTCCACAGCTCTCATCTTTGTTAATTCCGCTATTTGGTGCAGGGCTTCTATTCTTTGATTTGGGGCAGGTTTGGCATTCCTCTTTTTACTGGGAGAGTGTGGAAGTGGAACCGGTAGCCTTGGTCTATGGTTTGCAAAATCCACTTGTCTTTTGTGATGTAGTGCCAATTTTTCGAGAATAAGGCTAGCTTTCCGCCTAATGGTGCTGCTATTTGCTCCCTGGTAGGCGGAATCAGAACCAAGTCACTGTGATTGTCCTGTTGCAGTGGCAGTGGTTGTGTCTGTGCCTCGGTTATTGCCTTGCCACTGTCAGTCCTCTGTAGGCACCTCCTCTGGATTGATTTCTGCCCCTAGAGCGTCTGTTCCTGCCCTTTGTGATCTTGTGGAGTCAGGAAAGGACCAATTTTGGCAGGCCAGTTCCTGCTAAACCTTGGGGGCTGAACCTGTAGGAAATCTTTAACTGTTTGTACAGATTTTGCCTTCTCTTCCATTTTCTTCATTACCTGCTGGGCAGGTTCCCCAAATAGACTGGCCTTATCCATAGGAGCATCCAATAGCTTAGCTTTAACGTGATCCGGTAAGACCTGTTCTTTCAACCATGCATGCCTTCTTATCACTGTGCCAGTCATGGCTGATCTAAATGAAGCCTCCAGTGCATCATAGCCACATTTTAAGGAATGGTTACTAACCTGTTGTATGTTATTCACCATTTCTAATACAGATTTCTTATCTAAAGATTCATCAGAGGACAGCTTTTTAATTAACTGATCAAGCATAAACTCTTGGTATTGAATCAAGTGAAACTGACAGTTTAAGGCTCTAGCTGAGAGAGTAGCAGAGGTGTAGACTTTTTTCCCCCATCTCTCCAAGGACCTGGATTCCCTTTCAGAAGGAATAGGGTTTTTTGCTGTGGTCGAGGCTACTGCCTTAGGCCCCTGGGATATAGTTTCGGGGTCTGCAAGTGGGGCCTTGTATAGGTGGTGATGAGTGTCTGGCACCCTGTAAAATCTATCTGGTTTGGCAGGGGCTGGAGATAAGGAATCAGGTGCAGTGCAGACATCATTAAATGCATCGTCCACAACAGAAAGGACAGGAGGTATAGCTAAGGGCCTATGTTGTGGTAAGTGCAGAAAAGTTCTAAGTCTTTTTCTGGAATCTGAGAAATCCTGTCCCTGCCATTGGAATTGTTCTCTCATGGCATGTAAGGTTTCCCCAAAGGAGAATTCCTCTGGTGGAGAGGCAGCTGGAATGGATTCTTCAGCATCGGAGTCTTCATAATTGGAAAAAGGAGCCTCTGGCTGGTCTGTAATGTCTGAGTCATCCGCAGAATCATCAGAGGATATAGGCTCGGGGGGCTCTGCTCTAGGTCTCTTTTCTGGGGGCTGAGAGGCCCTGTCTGGGTGAGATTGAGATCCCCTAATTAAGGATATTAAATCTTCTGCCAGAGTAAGCATTTGTGAACTAGAAGTGGGCCTGGTTGAGGGGGGTTTAACAGGCACTGATTTAGTAGATTTGGCTGCTTTAGCCCTGGCAAAGGCCTTAATAGACATGGCTGCAGGAGGCCTAGCAGCACCACGTGCTGGGGTAGAGACATCCAAAGGGATGGTGTCTGATAAGTCACTAGTAACCACAGTTGTAGGTAAAATTTCTGAGGCTGATTCAAGTAAAGTAGCAGGAACCTCAGTAGTAGTCATTGATTCGGCTGTATTTTGATCAGTTTTCTCGGTTTCGGCTGAAACTGAGACACTCGCGGTTTGCTTAACCGTGGTTTCGGCCGAAACCGCGGACCGCGAGTGTTGGTCTTTTTCTTTGCGTTTTTTAACAATTTGGGTAGTCGGAGGATCCGACGGCATAATGTACGCAAAATCTGAGCCGAAAAACTGTTCAGCAAACTCCGACCGACGCCTAAGCGTTCGTCGGTTGAAGGAAGCACAGGCCGAACAGGCTGCTACGTCGTGGTCTGGGCCTAAACAAGGCAAACAGTAAGAGTGGAAATCTTTGAGGTATTTGTTTCCCACAAGTTAAACAGTTATTGACTTTTTCTGACATCGGCTGAGGCAAGAAAGAGTCCCCAACGGGTACTTAGCTTTAGAAGTCTTCAAGTAGTATTCGGTAGTAGTAATCTCTGGATCTGACCGACCGGCACTTGCGAACAGCTTCTGCTTCGCCACGCAAGAAAGACTGAGGAAAATGGCGTCGGCTGATGCCTTTATACCCGAAGACCAGCAGAGATGACGTCGGGTGAAGTGCGACATCAGCCGAAGCCGGACCCAGACTTTGGAATCCGGCCGACCGAAGGGCTGCCTGACGACAGGACAATCCATTTGTTATGACTGCAGATGCATCCATGAAGGACATCACCCAGAACCCTCACAATCTGAGATACACTGCCATACATTTGATGAACACCTGGAGGCTGTGGTGAGACCAGAAGGCAGTGCCTTGAACTGGAAGTGTCTGGCTCCCAGCCAGAAACTAAGAAAAATACTGGATTGTCATTATTTGATATGGTAGTAGGTATCCTGGAGGCCTATGGCGCATATCCAATAATTCTTTAAGAGGTAGAATGGACTGAACCTTGACCCTCTGGAACTTCATCTGAATCAAACAGGTTTAGGTCCAAAACTGTCATGAGATCCCTTGTCTTTTTTTGGAACTAGACTCTGGAACCTAACTAGTCTGGGGGAACCTGCTGAATAAGTTTTTTTTTTTTTTTTTTTTACTTCTGCACATTTCATCTGACTAGGGTGTATTATCAGGAAACCATTTTTTGAGGAGGGAAAACATAGTATAGCCTCTGGTGGTTGTCAACAGCACCCATATATCTAGAGTTGTGGCCTGCCAAACTTGACAGTGCAATAAGCACACACTGACTGCCTCCAGAGTGCTGCAGTCAGGCAATCCTTCAGGAGTGCTGATAGGACTTTTCAGTAAAAGCACCTCAAAATCCCCAATTCTGTGGTCCGCCTCTGCTCCTACAGCAACATCTGTTGAAATTCCTCCCCCAGAAGTTTGTGTCAAGCAGGACAGCTCCTATGGCAACAAGCGTTGAAATTCCTCCCCAAGAAGGTTGTCAAGTGGGGCAGTCACGTTGTCTTCCCTCCTTTGATTCCTAGAAGAGGTCCTGAGGGATGGAGAAGCAGATCCCCACCAGCATATAGGGTCTTACTATCTTGCTTACTCCTGAGTCTCTCCTTAACCTTCAGTCTAAAGGGTGTAAACCTTTAAAAGATGTGTTAATGAAGGATGCCTTGAAGCCTTTTGCAAAGTTGTATAACCACATCCAGGCATCTCGATGAATGGCTATGCTGATGCCTGCTGCTCTAGCCAAATCAGATAGATTAGAAAGCAGACGCATGGATACAATGGACAGACTGCAGTGTAGACAGATGGGAGTCCACACCGATTGCTTGATGTCTGCCAGTAAGCTACCCAAGAGGGACTTGGCAAGCTCCCTGGACAGAACTCTCTGAAAATATGCGTCAGTCAGTTCAGCACTCAAAGTGCTAAAGTCACTGAAGCAAATATCCATTTCCCAAAAATGTTCAATTGTCTTGACTCCCTGCTAGGTGATGGACAGATGTATTTTCTTTAGGGAGTTCCTTCTTTGTGGCTGCTGACACCATTGAATCTACTAGGGAACCCTTACTCGAGTGTGCTCCACTCTGGGGCAACTAAGGCTGTCCAGTTTCTTTGGAATCAGGATCATTCCATGCCCCCTGACCACCAGATCTAAGAGATCATAACTGGCAGTACCACTCAAGAGGTAGAAGAGCCAAACCCAAAAGCTGTGAGGAACAGGCTTCTCCAGAGAAGGCACATCAGTGGAGGAAACAGAATTTTTTGCAATAATCTATAAAATGGCACAGAAAAGATAAAGAAATACTTAGCTCGCTAAAGTCAGAGTCCTTGTACACCATGTCCTTCTCCATCCAGTGGCAAATGAGATCAGTGGGTAATTTGGAGAAGAGGGAATTTTGAGTAGGGGTTGAGTCGGAGCCCTGGATCCAATAATATAAAAGTTTAATTGGATGAAGACAGACATTGCACAGTTCAGATTATCTGGAAGAAAGGCTTGCCAGGGTGGGAAGATGGCAGTGAGAAATTCTGAAGATAGACTTGTCAGACTGTCCTTTATTCTGGGGGCCCTTTTCATAGGCTCATAGGTAGGTACTAGGCTATTGGCCCTAGGGCCTATACAAGCCCAGCCAAAAAGGTACCCTGGCTTTTGCCACCCAAGAAAATTACTTTCCTCCTGTGCCACTGTCTAGCAGAGCCACAGAAGTGATCCTCGGGGTGAATTTCCTATTTCCCATCCAATCATCAAAACTTTTCTTGAATAGTACTAATGAGGAGCTTTGTTTGATATAGATAGGTAGTTTATTCCAGAGTAAGGGAAGTCTCTGGGACAGGAATCTATCCCTCCGGCATGTTCTGTTTATTGTGGTGACAAGGTTTAGGTCCCTAGAGCATGTAGCTTAGAGGGATTGGGACTTCAAGGGGAGCATGTCCAACAGCTCCGGGTTTGACATAGCTTTGTATGTTAGGCAGAGATCACCTCTGAGTAGGCGATATGCGACGGAGTAAAGCTGGAGTTTTTTGAGATGGTCTGCTTAGGGCATCTGTTTGAGGCCGGTAATCCTCTTTGTGAGGTATTTCTGTGGCCTTTCCAGTTGTTGTAGATGTCTTCTGAGGTACATACTCAAAAGGGGCATTGTACTCTATAATGGGTCTAATGAGTGATGAGTAGAGGGGAACAATGACCTCATTTTTTGCATGAGAAATCTTTTGTGATGAGGTGTGCCACATAGGATTTCCTGACTACTGTGGCGATGTGATTATCAAAGGAGAGACTACTGTCCACTTGTGTCCCAATGTCTCATCACACTTATAGTGTTAAGTATACTACCACCTATGTTGTAGTTCATGTGTACAGAGTTTTTTCCAAAGGGGATGACAATGTACTTTTTGGCATTGAGCTTGAGGCCATGGCTTGGACACCAGGCATCTGTCTGTGAGGCCCTTTTGTAGGGTGTCCACATCGTTAGGAGTTTCGATTATGGCTTCTAGTTTGCAGTCATCTGCGAACTTCGTTAGCCAAAGACCTTCTGTGTTAGCCTGTACTTCAGAGAAGTAGATACCAAACAGGAGAGGACCTAGGACTGAACCCTGTAGTAGTCCACTTGTCACTGGTCTGAAGTCAGATTTGGAGTCTGCTACTTTCACAGTGTGGGTTCTGTCAGTGAGCCAGTTGGCAACCCATCTTGTGACATTGGGATTTATACCTAGTTTAGTGAGTTTATCTATAATTCCAGAGTGGGGGATGGTGTCGAAAGCCTTGGCGAGATCTAGATAGGCTGTGTGAACCACCTTACCCTCGTCTACAGCTTTGGTGACTGCTTCAAAGAAGTCTATCAGGTTTAGGAGACATGATCTGCCTTTTACAAACCCGAACTGGTTGGGGTCCAGAGTTTGGAGATTACCAATGTCTTTGTTTATAAGTTCCATGATGATACATTCCATGGCCTTGCAGATCAGGCTAATGGGGCGGTAGCTCCCAGGGTCTGTGGTGGCTCCCTCCTTGTGGAGTGGGATAACAGTCGGTGTGCCATTTAACGGGCACAAAGCCTGAGGTGAGGCTATGATTGAACATAGTACTTAGGTGGGGTGCCGGTTCGTTCTGTAGTTTGTGTAGAACGCAGCCTGGGAGATGTCTGGTCCCGTGGATGCTGTGTTCTTGGCTTTGGTGTGTGTGATATTTACCTGTGCAGCCATGATTACAGGAACTTTGCATTCTTCCGGTATAGAGATGGGTGAGAGGGGGGTAAAGTTAGCACTAAACCTATATGCCAGGATGTTGGCATCAGTTGGGTCTGTATATTTAGTGCCATTGTGCTGTAACTCAGAGCAGATCTGAGTATTGCCATTGCGAATCTTGACATAGCTATACAATGCTTTGTGGCTGTCTTTAGAATCAGTTTTGAATTTTTCGCAACTAGCTTTGCAGGATTTTATCAGGGATCACAGCTTCTTACTGATGCTGACCAGGGAGCTCCTCCATTCATGGGATTTTATTCTCTTTTGCAACAGTTTCTAACTTCTGTTGCACAGTTTGTTTATGGCAGGGGACCCCCAGATTGGATTCCTTTTTTTGGAGGATAGCGTCTTGTTTCTGTTTGGGATAGCACAATCCATGCATTTGTGTATAAGTGCTTATAAAGTGCAATTGTGTAGGATTCAGTAGTTGTAACTGTATTGTCCATCTGCATGGGTGTCATGAAGTTCACCACTTCTGTCTTAAGAAGCATGAAGTTGACTTTGGAGAAATTTTTTACCATGGTTTCCTTAATAGGGGGTGGGGGCAGGATGTGGATATCTAGGGTAATTAGCTTATGGTCAGATCGGACCAATGAGGCGTTGACTTCAGGTGTGGAACACTGGTCACTCATGTTGGTAATGACTATATCTAGGATATTGTTGCCCCTGGTGGGGGTGTGGATAAGTTGATCTAGGGCATCTTAGTTTATGAATTCCAGAAAGCACTGAGCGAAGTTCTTCACTTCTTTGCACCTTCCAGTCACTGCTTTTTAATAAAGACTGCTTGTCAGCAGCTTGCTGTGTTCAGCTTTTTTTTTTTTTGAAAAATGCTGCAGACATAGCATTAAAACCTTTGACAAATTTGGAAAAGGCAGGCTGAAAAAAACATGAACTTCCAGTATAAGGGCTCCCTCTCATTGCACTTTAAAGACCTCTGCAGCAGATGGTCTGAAGACTATCTCTGTCTAAGGGAGAATTTAAGCTTTAACATCCTCAGAAAGATTTTGAGTACACAACCAAACCTCCTCCTAATAGTTCCAGCAGCAGTAGCAGCTCTAGAATTGGCATCTGCTGAATCATAAGCACATTTCAGAGACTATGTAGTCATTTGAGACACAAACAAGATTACAAAGATGACTTCCTCAGATGAGGGAAATGTGCCATAATGTTGCTCATTCTCAGAGATAAGCATAATCTGTAGCATGTGAAGCTGACAACTGAAAATTATAAAAATAAGTGTTGCAGAAGAATAATTTTCAAAGGCTTTCCCATCTTACTCAGAAGGGGAGGGATTGGCATTAATAGAAAAGTTACGTACTTACCATAGTGCCAAGATCCATGTTGTCTGATTTTTGACCAGTTCAATTGTGGGTTATCGGATTCAACCTCAACACCAAAGATGAAGCTATTCAGTTCCAGGGCTTTAACTCCTCCCCTACCCTTAACTCCCTGATCACCACCTTACTACCACAGAGTTTGCCCCCGACAAAGTAGATCCCAAAGGGCATCACTGTAATCATACACTATTAAAAACTCCCATTTAGGAACAGTTCCCAAATTGTGTGATGGATGATATGGCAGGGATGTAAGAAAGTGGCAGTAGTGACTGCCTACTGACAAATGCCAAAGTTGACCAGTCTTCAGTGTCTTATGAGACAATCTGGCAGGGAGCAGGTGGGAGGGATGTTGAAATCACACAACATGGATCTATTATGGTAAGCACACAGCATTTTTATTTTATTTATTTATTGACATTTGTTGACCGGGTTAGTCCAACTGGGATTTTGTCCCATTTTCAGGGGAGACCCAAGGAGAAAAGGTCCAGAATAGTACAATAAAAATATTACAGTAGTATACAAGCACAGCAAACAGTAGTATACAAGCACAGCAAACTAGTCTTACAATAGTAACACAATATACAAAACATCAACAATAGTTCTATGACAGTACAAGGCTATGTAACTGTACTAATGGGGATAGACAGAGTGATTCCTAAGTGGGGGGTGGAGAGAAATTATGTTGGGTCATAGCAGGGGCAAATTTGTTGTATTGGTACGTCTGTATCCAATGTTGTCTATTTTAGTCCAATTTAACCGTGGGACAGATTCCCAAGCATACAGAACCGGGTATCAAGTAAACCATTCCTAAGGATGGAAGAGCTGGAGGAACAAGAGCTAGACTGTTCATCCAGCTTATGAGACAAAGGTCTGGACTTTTGACCAAGCAGCTGCTGCACAGATATCAATGGGTAATCTACTGGCAAAGGTTGAAGAGGTGGCAACTGACCTTGTGGAGTGAGCTTTAGGTTTAGATTATAGAGCTACACCTTTCTTACTGAACATGAAAGGAATACAATCAGATAACCATCTAGGGAAGTAACTTTAGCCACTGATTTGCCCAATTTTGGCTTAGATAACATCACAGTTTATCTGATTTTCTGAAAGATTTAGTTCTATGGAGATAAAATCTAGTTGACAATAATCAAACACAGGCAGAATGTATTAACATTTGTTCGAAAAACATGAAAAAAGGACTGACAGATTTATGGACTTAGATTAGCTTCAGATGCCACCTTAGGTAGGAACAATACATTATAGTTCTTAAGGATACCCTATCCTTAACACCAAATATGGTGGTTTACATGAAAATGCTTGCATTGCTGCAATCCTTTTTGCTGTGACTGTCACTACAAAAATTGTTTTCCAAGACAGGAGCATTAAATCTACTGATGCTGTTGGCTCAGAATGGATGAGTAAATGCTTGTAACATGATCATAATATCCCAAGGAGGGACTGGGTCTCTGATCAGGGGTCAAAGGAATATCCTTCTTCAGAAAGGTTTTAGAAATTCTCAGAGAGGCTACATAGGTGGTGTTCTGGCCAGTATGCTACATAGAGATAGTTTTTTCAACTGAGTTCAGTTGGCAGCTATCTGTTGTGAAAAAGTTCTGGCAGAAATTCTAGAATGGAAGGAATAGGAGCTGAAAATTAATCCAAGTCCTTGGAAGCGGCCTAAATGGAAAAGCTCTTCCATTTGCTACAGTATACTCTCATAGTTGTATGTTTTTGGGAGGCTGACGAGATCTGTACTGGCATAGAAAGCCTGGCATCTCTGGCTAATGTTTGAATTGGAGGAACCAAGTGGTTAAACTTCATGGTTTTATAGTCCAGAAGAGGCAGTCCTGATAGGTGTGTTAACAGATCTGGACAGTGATCCAGCTTTCATGAAGGATGAAGGATGCACTAGAAGAGGCCACAGGAAGGAAAACTATGGTTGTAGAGACCAGAAAGGGGCAATGAGGATCACCTTGGCCTTGCAGATTCTTGCTTTCCTGCATAAATCTGTTTACTGAAGGCAAAGGGGGAAAACACAAGAGAGGAGACCTGGGGGCCAATTATAGACTACAACATCCCTCCCGTGACCTACCCTGCCGAGAGATCAGGGCAAAGTAACTGCAGCATTTGTTTAGGTGAGATGCAAACAGGTCACAGCAAAGTTGGCCCCAATGAATGACGATCAAGGCTGTCACTACTGGATTGAGGGACCATTTGTGTAGCATCAAGATACACCTGCTCAACTTATCTGCCAAAACAATGGATGACCCTGGGATAAGAGTTGCTGCTAGAAAGCAGTGTAAAAACATTGGCTACTGCCAGACTCTCATGGCTTCTTGGCATAGGGGGTAGGAGTGGGCTCCTCCCAGTTTGTCGATACAGTAGACTGCCAACATTGTCCACCTGCACTTGGATCACACCCTTGGGGAGTCTATACTGAAAGGCCTGCAATGCTAGGAGGACTGCTCCCACCTCCAGAACACTGATGTGAAGATTGACCTCTATTTGTGACCAAGTGTCCTGGACAGTCTTCCCTTCTAAATGCTCCCCCACCCTGGAAGGGAAACCTAGGTTGTCAATACCACCACAGGGGAGTCAGTCAGAAATCGATGCCTGTCTAACCACAGGAGACTTTACCCACCAAGCTATGTACCTCTTGCAGATTTGAGTTAGTAGTATCTTGGCATGAAGTAGATGTAATCTTTAGGACCATTGCACCGCTAATGTCCACTTGAGAACTCATGTAAAATCTAGTAAAAGGACCATGAGGATTGTGGAAAACATCAGACCCAACAGATGAAGTATAAACCTTGCTGGAAAGCAGGGATGGTGAGAAACCTGGTTTGCCATCAGGCATAGGGAAAGCACTCTGGAAGTTGAAGTCAGACGTAAGCTAATGTTAAGGTGGCATCCAATAAACTATCTGTTGGGATGGTGTAAACTTGACTTTTGGTTGAACTGACTGCAATGCCTAGATCTTGCGTTAACAGGAGCAATAGGTCCCGAAAGGTGTGATAACAGGTGGACGGGTTGTACCAGTAAAGAATAGTTGTGTAAAATCTTACCATAACCATAGATGTCCTCCACTTCTACATTGCAGTATTCTTAACATGAGGGATTCACTGCCAAAGGCAGATCAGACGTTCAGCCAGTATATAAAAGACTTTAAACACTGCAAGGTATGTGGGACGTTGCACATAGGCCATAAAAGTGACTTCATGTACCATCCTCAGAAGTGAATGCTCCAATAAGAACACTTGCCTAAGGAACAAAGGAGGTAAGCATGCATCCAGGGAAAAAGACAAAAAAAACAGGAACGATAGGAGGGATAGAATACTGCAACAGAGTAGAGAAAGACATCTATGGTTATGGTAACATTTTACACAACTACTCTATGTCCTTCTATTCTAATGTTGCAGTATTCTTAACATGAGGGAGAGTACCAAAGCTCATGAAGGGAGGAAGGAGCACAAGCGCTTTCTAAAAAAAAAAAGACATGGAGAACAGCTCTAGCAAAGCCAGCTCTAGATATGGAGATGCCATCCAGTTTATGTTTAGTGAAGTTCTGAACAGAAGACCAAGTAGCTGCTTCCAAGACGGTGTTAGTAACCAAACCTTTGAAAAAAGCACCGGAAGTCATAGCTCTTGTAGAATGAGCCTTAACAGTAGAAACACTCTTGCCATGTAAACTGTAACAACTGGAAATAGCTTTAGAAATCAAAATGGAAATAGTCTGCTTGGAAATAGGCATTCCCAAAACCCTGTGATGAAAAGAAACAAAAAAACTGATCAGATTTCCTGACGGTCTTAAGTTTTATCCAAGTAAAATTTTAGTTGTCTATGCACATTCAAGGTGCGTAGAATTCTCACTAGATGATTATGGAGAGTGAGGGAAAGTGGGCAAATGAACAGACTAGTTAGGTGACAACTCATTCATAACCTTTGGCATAAGAGAAGGGCCAAGTAAAGTGTTCCAGGGAAGCTGTAGCTGCAGGTTCAAATGCAGCCACAGTGAGTTTTTTCCAAGACAAAACTTGAGATCCCAAGGAGGAGGGACAGGTTTCCTGTGAGGTCTGATGTGAAGGACACCTTTAAGGAAGAGTTCAACCTCCTACTTAGAAGCCAAAGGAGGAGACTAAAGGCAGACCAAGCAGAAATGGCCGATAGGTGAGCTTTCACAGAGGAATAAATGAACCCAGCCTTCAGCAGTTCACACAAGCAAGATAAAACCGGAGGTACATCCACAGAAAGTGGGTCCAGTTTACAAGAGACACCAGATGGAAAACCCTGTATTTGGATAAGTAGGATTTCCTAGTATTGAGTTTTCTGGCCCCTTGCAAAACCCTAAGCACATCCTCTGAAAAGAGGGGTCTGAAAGGAATCAGAGTCCTATCACCAACAGCGTCAGAGGTAGAGTTGACAGGTGTGTGTGTATGAGAGCTCGTGTGTGAGAAGATCTACCCTGTGCGGTAACTTGTGATGACTGCCCTTGCCTAAATGCAGAAGAGGGAAAGTACAATTGTGTGCACTTACCATAAATGTAGATGTTAGAGTGTATTCACTGTTGCAGTCATTACATTTGGGTAATCTGCTGGCAGGTTGCCCTCAGTCGACCTGATTAACAAAGTCTTGGGTCCTGTGTCGGTTGTTGTCCCTTCTTCCATGACGTCAGGTCGTCAGGGGTATAAAACATGCAGCCAACATCATTACCTCAGTTTTTCTTGCCCCAGATGTCCGGAGCCCCCCCCCCCCGAATGGGGAACAAAATAAAATTTAAAACACAAAAAATTATACCTCCAACCAAAAGCAAATACTATGTAACAGAAAGTAGAGGTATAGTCAAAGAAAAACGGGGCTGGAGGGAGGGTAACCAGGACTGCAACAGTGAATACACTTGAACGTCTACATTTATGGTAAGTGTACACAACTGTACTATGTTCTTCGTGTTTCACTGTTGCAGTCATTATATTTGGGTAGATTCCCAAAGCTATGGTTAGATGGATTTATACAGCATTAGGACCAGCTATAAGGCCCTGCAAGACAGCAGTGGCAAAGCCAGCTCTGGATTTAGAGAAAATTGGTAAATGATCATGCTTGGTGAAAGTATGAACTGAACTCCAGGTAGCAGCTTCTAGAATATCCCTTAGCAGGAACACCTCTGAGAAAGGCTGCAGAAGTAGATGCAGCCCTGGTGGAATGAGATCTGCTCCACTTGGGGGATAGGTTTTCCATGGTGCTTATAGCAAAAATTAATGCAATCGTAAAACTAATAAACAAAACTGACGAGAAGCCGGTCCACGGTACACTATAAAAGGTTTATTGCAGGATACAATAAACTATATAATCCAAATCTTTAAGCACAATGTAGATACACTAATGCAAACGCTTTTCGTTTGCACTAAAGCAAACTTCCTCAGAAGACCTTGTAATTAGAAAAACTACAAGTTTAAATTAGTATTACTAGTGACATCACAATTACATAATTATGCTGCTGTTCAAACTTTAAAGATGTAGTGCTTTAAAATAACGAACCACTCAGTTTAATCAAAAACACTTTAAAATTTCCTTATACCAAATATAATATACATGTTATTGTATCATTTAAAAAAATAACCCTAAATGTAGTACTTATAAACTATAAAAATGCATATAATATATCTATACCATTATATATAAAATCATAAATAAAAAATGTGTATAATAACCGTTCCCTTAAATTCTGTACGGCTTTTCATGTTGAAAGGTACCTAATAATAAGGTTCAACAAGATATTTAACCACAATTGCCACTGTGTACTGCAAAACAAGTAAACTATCTACACATATTTCTATTTTTTAAAATGCAACTAACTGAACACATATTCAACCCAGGCAGTCTATATGCATAAAGTCTGGTTTGCCATGTTAGTTCCAATTCTTCTAAAAGAATTGGTATCAGGCCCCCTCTCGGGGGTATGTTTACTTGATCTATTGCCATGTATGCAAAACTATGGCCAGGTAAGGTATGTACATGCTTTGCTAATGCATTATCCATTTTACCTTTATTTATAGCATACTGGTGTTCATACACTCTCTCTCGAAGTTTACGTTCCATTTTCCCAATGTAAAACGTGTCACACTGCTTACACTTTCCAAGATAGACTATAAGTTTAGACTGACAGGTGAATTTAGATCTCAACTTATATTTCAAATTATTAACAAAATTATTGGAAGTTTCCATATACTTACAATAATTGCATGCTTCACATTTAAACATGCCAGTTTTTGTAGTTTGAAACTTCAAGGATTCAAAAACATTTTTCATGTTCCTGCCCCTTCTAAAGGTTGTACGGGGTGTGTCACCCAATCTATCCCATAACATTGGAAATGATTTAAATAAATTCCAATTTTTCTTTAAAATACATGTTACTAGGAGTCTGTCAAGTAAATGTAGTGATGAAATTTGAACTATAACTATTAACGCTACATGATACAACCTTTTCATTTTTGTATGTAGAGGTTACTATTTCAAAGGGCTCACTTTGGGTATCCATTTCTGTGTCATATTGAATTTTTACCGATAATATCGGAGAATAAATTCCATTCATCCTTTTGCCTGTAACCTCGTCAGTCAACTTATCGATTAAATTTTCAGGATAACCTCGGTCTGGAAACATAAGTTTAAGACTATTGCATTCAGCATAAAAATCACACAATTGGCCTTTCACGACTGAGCGTTTCTGATGGAAGGGGTGGCAACTTGAAAAATGGAGAAAATCATTTGAATACGTAGCCTTCCTATGTATACTTGCCTGGAAACAGTGTGAGGTTCTATTTTTTACAACCAATAAATCAAGGTATGCTATTTCTTCTGTACTAAACACCGAAGTGAACTTAAGGAAATCAGTTGTACCATTGAAATAATGCAATAAATCAGACTGTTTGGGTGGAACCCTTTACCAGAATAAAGATGTCATCCAAAAATCTGGTATAGTAAATTTTGTTGTTGGTTACATTGAAGTTGTTAATCACGTACTCCCTCTCCCACTCGGCCATAACAATATTGGCACCCCCACCCCCACAGGGGGACCCCGTGGCAATACCAGACATTTGCAAATAAAAAGATTCCTCAAACATAAAATAATTTTTTGTTAACACCAAATCTAGTAATTCAATCACTAGACTAATCTCACAATTGGTTGCACCATCCTGCTTTAGTCTGGAAACTGTCCAGTCCATACTCACAGAATAGGGAATACAAGTATAGAGGTCTTTGACATCTATTGTAAGGAAGTTATAATCATTGCTATACTCAATTTTATTTAAATCCGCAAGGAAGGACCATGAATCCTTGCACACTTGAACCTCTGGTTTTAAATACCTTTTTAACAAATCATCCACAAATTTCGCTATAGGGTATTGTAGGTGAATTTCGACCATCAACTAATGGTCTCAAAGGAGGTGAAGCTATACTTTTATGTAGTTTGGGAATCCCAAACATACAAGGATAGCGTGGGTAAGAAACAGAAAAATAATTATAAATGTTCTGATCGATGCTGCCATCAATAAACAAATCTTTGATACACCTATTGATTAGCTGATAGGCCCCGTTCACCTCTGGGCGTGAGCTTGGTTTATAGGCTGATGAGTCAAGTAACTCCTTCATACGTAAAACAATCGCTGGTATCAAATATTGCTATCCCACCACCTTTATCTGGTTTACATACCCTTATTCTCAGAGTTTGGATGAAAGATAAAATTTCTTTCATCATTCGAAATGTTGGGTTTCACCACCCTATTTGAACGTGGAATCTGCCTAATGTCCAACTCACAGATTTGCTCAAATGTTTGTAGGACTGGGTTCAAGGGTGGATTAAAAGTACTTGAGACAAAAATGGGGTCGGGATGTGACATAGATTTACCCATCACCAAAACTAAGTTCAACTTCCTCACAAATAACTTGATGTCAATAATTGTTTTCACGTCGTCTAGTTTCTGGGTTGGTACAAAGGTGTACCCCTTTGACAAGTCAGCCATATCTCTAGTGATATTAGAACTAGAATAATTGTAAATTTTAAAATCGCCCTTACTGTTGGATATTACCAATGGGTTACAGGGTGCATTACAAACTGATCTTTAGCTGATAGAGTCAGGCTCATCTAACTGACCCTGAACACTGTTGGTTGAATAATGGTCAAAATTAGAAATCACATCATGTACAACAATGGTATTAAATTCAACAGTGACACTGTTTCCTCTCTGAGTGTGTTTTTGATTAAATTGAGTGGTTTGTTATTTTAAAGCACTACATCTTTAAAGTTTGAACAGCAGCATAATTATGTAATTGTGATGTCACTAGTAATACTAATTTAAACTCGTAGTGTTTCTAATTACAAGGTCTTCTGAGGAAGTTTGCTTTAGTGCAAACGAAAAGCGTTTGTATTAGTGTATCTACATTGTGCTTAAAGATTTGGATTATATAGTTTATTGTATCCTGCAATAAACCTTTTATAGTGTACGTTGGACCGGCTTCTCGTCAGTTGTTTTGTTTTTTAAAAATTAATGCAATGGCTTATCCATTTAGAAACGGTTTGTTTTGAAATAGCCTTTCCCTCTGCCCCTGCAGCAAATGCTACCACCAGTTGTTCAGATTTTCTTCGAGTTTTAGTCCTGTCCAAGTAGAATCCAAGTTGTCTGTGCACATCCAGTAAATGCAGAATCCATTCCCCTTTGTTCTGTGGATTAGGAAAGAAAGTTGGCAAATGAATGGACTGATTAAGAGCCACACTGGATACCACCGTGGGCATGAAGGATGGATTGGTCCTGAGTGACACCCTGTCTGCATGAAAGATGATGAAAGGCTCCAATGCCATAAGGGCCTGTAACTCAGATATCCTTCTAGCTGAAGTGATCGTTAGAAGGAAGGCTGTTTTCAAAGAAAGAAATTTTAAGTCTGCAGTAGCAGCTGGCTCGAAAGGAGGTAGAGTGAGTTTCTCCAATACAAAGTTAAGGTCCCAGGCAGGGGTTGGAGCTCTCCTGGGTGGTCTCAAGTTCTTGGCCCCTCTGAGGTACTACTTGAGCAGAGGATGAGATAAGAGGGGAGGTTCTGTGTTATGAGCTGAAATGGCTGAGGCGTGGATTTTAATGGAGGAAAATGACAGGCCCCTGTGAAGCATCTCAGTTAAGTATTGTAAAATCTGAGGTAAATTGGGCACTGCTGTGCTCATTCCTTGAGATTGATGATAGATTCCAAGCACATAATCTTTTCCATTTGTCAGCATAAGATTTTCTAGTACAGGTCTTCTCGCCTCCAAGATGACATCCATCACAGGTTTGCTGATGGATGCTAAGGGTGAATTTAAGTGATTAGCCAAGCTGCAAGGTTCAATGTTGGGAGCTGAGGGTGCAGAATCTGGTTCTTCTGCTGAGACAGTAAGGAAGGTGTCCGAGGCAGGTGCCATGAAGATGCTTGTGACACTGACACTGCGCAGGAGCGGGTACCAGTGTTGGCGTGGCCAGTCTGGAGCAATCAAAATCATTCTTGGTTTGTCCTGTGACTTAACAGAACTTTGCAGAGTAGGGGCAGAGGGGAAAGACGTAGACTGATGGGTTTTTCCAGCTGAAGGACAGAGCATTCACTTTCCAGGCTTTTTTTGTGGGGAGTTCTTGTGCAAAATTTGTCCAACTGGTAGTTCTGGGGGGAGGCAAATAGATCCATGTCTGGGCTCCCCATTTGCTTGTCAACATGTTGAAAAATCCGTGGTTCCAGTCTCCACTCGTGTGGGTCCATGAGATTTCTGCTTAGTCTGTCTGCCAGTGTATTTAATTTTCCTGACAGGAAATGAGCTTGTAGGTGCACTTGCTAGCTTAGGGCTGTGTTCAACAATGCCATGGCTAGTCTGCAGAGGGGGTAGGAATGTGTACCCCCCTGCTTGTTTATGTACCACATAACTGTACTGTTGTCCGTCTTTACCATTAGTTGTCCTCCTGGAAGAATGTAGTCCTTGAAGGCTGTCAGAGCGTTATGTACAGCTAACATTTCTTTTTGATTAAAATGTAGGTGCATTTGATTTGGGTTCCATTTGCCCTGAATGCACTTCCCTGCCAGGTGAGCCCCCCCATGCACAATCTGATGCGTCTGTAGTTCGGGTTTGAGATCTGAGGTAGTAAGGTGAAGATCGGAGAATTATGGGTAGGAAGAGAGTCAAAGCCCTAGAACCAAACAGCTTCAGATTCAGTACAGAGGTCAGATTTGACAACCCACAGTTGAATTGGACAAAAAACACTGGATCAGATGCCAACAAGGCAAGTGACTGCTGAGTCTGATTTGGGGTTACAAAATCAAAATGGGACTAAATTTGCTTTCCTAGAAGGTAGAAGGCTGACCGTCAGGTAAGTTACAGGCTCTAACAATACATCCTACAAAGCTGAAAGATTAGGAGGAACTGGTGTAGGTTCAGGAAATTACAACTGCAATAAATAATGATCTTTCACTGTCTTAAATGTCCCCACTGCAAAAAAAAAAAAAAAAAAAAAAATTCTGGATATGGTTTCGGAAAAAGAAAATCCTTCCAAGTGACTATCTGAAGAGACACCTCAGAATCACAGAAGTAATTTTCTCATAATATTTTCCTATTCAATGTCCTGAGCATCCTCAAAAAAGAATTCCTTTTTTGCATACCAGAAACACCAGAACCAGAAGGGTCAAGAGTCTGAACAAAACCCTAATTAAAGCCTAATAAATCATTCTGGTCCAAAGTAACAGATATGTGCCTCATTTTTGACAGAAATTTCTGAAGCAGACCTACTTCTGACAGACAGAACCTTCCTAGGGCAGGTATCTCAGTCTGGCTAGGGAAACAGGTACCCCCCCCCGCTCCTCCTTTCAGGGCCAACAATAGTGGGTCTCACTTGCCCGCCAAGAGCACAGCCACAAAGAAAGTGTCTAACCAGTCAGTCCATGGTGGCTGTAGGGACTACACCAGAGGGAGCAAATGAAAAAGCTAAAGGAACCTGGAATGCCCACAGCAGTCACCCAATATGTGGCTGAGGAAGCTAAGCCTAGCAAAGGCTGCTTTGAAATCTCTGTGGCTGGAAGAAGAAAAAAATGAAAAACCAGCAAGACGTTCCATGGTAGGAAAAAAAGATGCCCAATTTCTGCTAAGCTTCCCCAGGATTCAGGCAAGTGTTAGTTTTAATAAAAAAACTTTAAATACTTAACCCAGCCCCCAAAAGCAATAAAACATTTACAAAAGAAAAAAAAAGTTTTAAGTTTCAACTTCTCCCTCAAAAGTTGAAAGTAATGCTCTTGTTAAAAAGTAAGAAAGTCATGAGTCTATCAAGATAGTTTTCCTAGCACAAAACCACGTTTTACAGAATGTTAACTTACCAAACTTAAAAAGTGGAAGGTTCTTCCCCTCCCAAAGAAAACATCTCCCCAACAATGAAGCATTAACTGACCACTGAGCCTTGAAGCCCACAAGAGGAGCACTCTTCAGAAGCAGGAAAGCTCTGAAGGGTTTGGTGCCCAAACCACTCTTTCCTTCAGCTCTTTGGGTGGGTGGAGGGTGATCTTAAGCATTAGAAACTGGCCATCTTGTATCCTTAGCAGGATATAACCCACAGAGCCAAGGCTATTACAGCAGTAATTAAACGAACATTAAGTGATACATCTACTATAACCTGTTCAAAACATGTACATACAGGTTAAACTCAGACTTATATCGGTTTCCTTCCCTAATAGGGGTTACAACTTCCTTTTGTTTGCAAGCACTGAATTAAGTCATGACAGTCTTATCTTACCCAAGAAACAAGTTTAAATTACCTGGTCCAGCAGCAGAACCAGGGAGCAATCTAATTAGAGATACTTTATGAGAACATCAGACACAGACATCTATTACTGCACTGATTTACAGTGTTGCTATCCAGTGATAAAAATGCTACAGTCTTAACTAGTAAGTTGGGAACCGTGGTGAGGCAGCTGGTGTTTTCAGTTGAACATTGCTTTATTACATCTACAGCTTTATGGTGGCTGCACATATACCCTCAACTAAGTGGTGAGTTTTGTTTCAGGACACTCAACCTCTACCTGTTTTGTATGTTGGCTCATTTAGATTATTCCATGACAAACTGGGCTTGCCAAATATGACTATGTGCCATTTGGAGGTTGTGTTCCCGTTTTTACTAAAGAGCCTTCTGTATGTTTAGGGTTTTTGTTTTTTGCACACTATATATGCTGGCGGTTAATGACGACTGCAACAAACTGTTTTTGGAATTCATCTTTTGTTGCCATCAGGGGTCGTTCTTTTCTTTGCCAACCATTAGTGCGATTTGGCTTTTGGACATTTGTACTAGGTAGTGATGAAGGTCAACCTGGGGAATGTTCTACAGCCCTCATTTTTACAACTAGCTGTTTTCCATCGGCAGAGACTAAGGTCGGCCATTGGATCGGTTTAGGAACAGTGTTTGGTACTAATTTTGTACTGGCAGCGTGAATGTTATTTCACTACTCGTAGGATTATATGTGGTTCCAATCTCTTGGAGTCCTAATTTTGGATTCAAGAAATTTTATACTGGTACTGTAATTTGAGAACTTATTTTCTTGCATTTGGGCTCTACATTTATCTGAGTGCACAACATTTACGCCTTGATTTTGGGGCTAAAGATGGATCTGGCTGTTGGAGGGATACCCTGAGCTTTGGCGATTGGCACTAAAACAAGTGGGGCTATCGTATGAACATGTACCAAATTTCTTGGACTCAATTGGATTTAGACTTGCAGTTTTTGAATTAAAATACTTGGACATTTGAGTTATATATCATATGTTGTAATTAGGCTCTTGACTAACAACTGGGCCTAAACTGCTGTTTTATACTTTTTGCATGTATAGTATAGTCGTTCACATAATTTGGGTTTGAATATTTTTTTTCCAGTTATTGTTAATCGATGTGTACTCATTTTGTGCATATACATCCTTTATTGTTTTTGCTGCTTTTAGGGGGCTCTTCTATTACAACTTAAGCTAATGGACTGGCTGGGTGTTGGCACAGTAACTGCTTGCAGCTCCTTTAGGTGGTGACGAAAGTCAACCAAGGGAATGCTAAATAGCCCTAATATTTGGAGCTAGCTGTCGTGTTTTCCATATTACTAATGGCAGCGACGAAGGTCGGCCATTAGATTTTCTAACCAAGAGAGTCTGGTATTGACCTCGGGAATAGCAGCTCCATTTCCTTTACTTGTGTAAAAGGGATATTCAGTCAATCAGGGGTGTACTCTTGATTTTAATCCTCTATACAGATTGAATTTCTGTTGCAGCTCTGACGATTGGCACCAATATTAGTGGTGCTTTCTGATATATACACACAGTTAACGGAGTCTATCATTGGCATTTATTTCTTTATTTGTCTAGGCACAATTTGGACATTCAGTTTCCGTATCATCAACCTTTCAATTATGTGAACTAGGCTATACATTTTAATTGGATACATTTTTTCAACCCTTTTGACATCTTTTTTCCATTTTTTGTTCTGGTTTCAAGGGACATATTTAGCAATCACATTTGAATTGCTCATTGTTTTAGTGAGTTTTGATTGTGTCAATAACCCAGTTTGCAATATATTGGGGATTGACAAGATGGATCTTTCCAAATTATTTGAGGGCCTCTCTGCAGACAGGGATGATTTGGAAGTTTTTGGGTTGAGACAACCGGGTTTAGATAATTCCACCATGGGTGTTACAGATCCAGACAGCATTTGTGGTACATTTTTTCAAAAACTCACCAAAAATATGAGGACCTTGAGGTCCAATATTTGGCACATGAAACTTTTCAAGGCCTACAAATTCAAAGACATTAACCCACGTGGATTAAGGGTTCGGATTCAACCTTCAGTGAGCCAGGTGGATGACATGTCATCACAGGATTGGGTTCAGGCCCAGCATAAGGCATCTATTGCCATTGTAGATGTTACTTTGTATTATGAGGGAACTATTGATCAATGTATTGGGGAAGTGAGACATAATTGTGATGGTCAAAATATGAAGGGGGACCTTTTTTTTTATCAACATCTCAATTTATTGGCCAATGATCTGTTTTAGAACAGCAATTAAAAAAGAAAAAGACGCAGAAGTTTAATTGTGATATTTCAGATTATGACAGAGGGAAACCTTTTGGTATACAAAAGAATGTCAGATTCCAGGATCAAGGGAATAATCAAGTAAGCAAAATGAAAAGATCTAAGTCGATATTGAGGCATGAGGGCAATGGCCACAATGGTACTTCAGAAGACGAATCTTCGTCTGCTACTGATATAGAATTGACTTCCACCCAGGAGTCTCCTATTGCTAATAGAAGGCC
Source organism: Protopterus annectens (assembly GCF_019279795.1). Lineage (NCBI taxonomy): Eukaryota > Metazoa > Chordata > Ceratodontiformes > Protopteridae > Protopterus > Protopterus annectens. The sequence goes on from NC_056726.1 coordinate 603,652,760, forward strand.
CAGTACTTCCCCTTTAGGGGGAAGAGGGGCAGAGGGGGTAGAAAACATCGAACAAGTAGGCAGTATTCAACAACTTCTGGACATGATTCTACCCCATTAAAAGTTGTCAATGTGCACAATTTATCTACTCAGGCTTTGTCTGCTATTGAAATAAACCTACTCAACAAGAGTCTGAATTTGTCCCAGGTTTTTTTTGTCAATGAAGATTTGTTAATGATGTTGGTGAATTTTGTAGAGGATTGAATCTGAAATTATTTTTTTCAGGCAATGACCAGCCTGAAAAAACTACTACTGGTTTCCACTTTTGCAAATCCAATTTCATGCCACCCATGGATAAACTTGTTGCGAAATTTAAAAACTGTGTTCTCAAAGATCTACATTTTAATAAAAATTTACACCAACAAACACAATCTTATCAAACAAGAACAGGCTCTGACCAAACTCAGTAACAACCATGAGTTGGTAATTTTACCAGCAGATAAAGAGGGGGTTGTCGTCATGGACTGGTCTATGTATCTAGCTGAGGCAGAAAGACAATTATTCAATGGCCAGTTCTATATGTACATGCCACTGGATCCAACTTTTAAATTTAAAAAAGAGATTGATCAATTCTTGAAAATGGCCGAGGACGATGGTATCATTAGTCAAAAAGTGGTGTTTCTACTTAGTGTAGCTGAACTACAATCCCAATACTTTTATTTACTGCCCAAGATTCATAAACATCCAACCCGACCACCGGGGAGACCAATCATATCAGGTAGGGGGTCTCTTACAGAACCTCTATCAGCCTTTTTGACTATTTACAACCACTACTACCCTATGGTGACAGCAAGGATTAAAGATACTACACAGTTTCTTCATATCAGTAAATATGCAGTTGGATCCCGGGTGGCTGATGTGTACATTGGACGTCACCACTTTATATACCAACATTCCCCCATTGGGCTGGTCTAGAAGCCATCCATTTCTGGTTGGAGAGAGCGGATATATACACACCTAGGTTTAATACCTTATTTTGTCTTACTGAACATGTTTTAACAAGGAATGTTTTCTATTTCCATGGGAAATCCTATTGGCAAGTTAGGACTGCTATGAGGACTTCTTTTGCCTCCATTTATGCTGATTTGTTTATGGGGTACATTGAAGAACAACTTATTTATGATGCCAGCCACAATATATTTTTGTATGAATTGTTTATTTGGCGGTGGTACTTGGATGATTGTTGGATGGTGTGGAGAGGAGATGTGATATATATGTACAAGAATTTGTACAATATTTAAATGACAAGTGGGGTATTCACTCTACACTGAATTGGGATTACAATCGAATTACCTTTTTGGATGAGAGTGTCATCCGGGAGATAGATCACACTCTTAGAACAGAGGTATTCCGCAAATTTTTCCAATTCAATACCCTGATTCATGCAACAAGTCATCATCCTCGACACATCACCCACAACATCCCCAAGTCCCAGTTTTTGTGGATTAAACGCATTTGCTCCATGCATTTTTATTACAACAGGATCTAAATAGGTTTCTCAGTATGGGTTATAATGCTCATAACATAAATAAGGCTTGTTCATTTCCTCAGAACAACCTAGACCAAACGTTCTGGAATATCAACATACCCCTAACAATTTGGATAGGTATCCAGCTTAACTCATATGCCTGGTCACCTCTTTTGGATGTAACATTAACACTTTTAGACAGATTGACAACCACTGGGACATATTGATGGTAAACGAAAAATTATCAGAACTATTATCATCCTAATGTTTTTCATATCGCAGAGGCCCCACACTTAATTCTCATTTTACCCATTACAAACATACCTCCCCCCTCCCAGTTCACAGCAGGTCACATTAATTGGTGACAAATCGGTGGGTAGTATTTCTTGTGGTCACTGCTCTGCATGTGCATCTGTTTCGAAGACTAAAGAATTCACCAGCAGTAATACCTCTAAGATACATCAGATCCGGTCTTTTTGGAAACTAACAGTGACTGGGTCATATATTTAGCAACTTGTTTTTGTTCCGCTTTTTATGTGGGACAAACATATCGGCCACTGAGGTTTTGTATATCTGAACACCTCAGTGACATTAGAAACACAAGAATGTCCAATTCATTATTTAAACATGCAATGAGCCATACCACAGCTCAATTTAATTTCACTATAATAGATAAAAGTCCACGGCAACAAGATGTGTAAAGCAGGATGGCATACCATTTTGAATAAAAAAGAATCTAGTTGGATTGTTCAGCTGGGTGCTTGGTTAAATTTGGTATGAACCAATAGGAAGATGACGCGTGTTTTATTATTTAAATGAACAATTATTTGTGTGTCATAGCACTGAAGGCATTACTATTGCTGAAACCGGTTTGCTTATATTTTTGGAGTTGCCACAATAAAGGATTGAATATTCTTCTATCATCCTTTGGTGCTGGACAATTTTTGTTTATGGTTCAGTCCGTGCACATTGTCATACTTGCATGCTTTTTGTGTTTCTCAACTGTGATGGAGGTACCACTTACATAAGATGACCTCACAAACAATGTGGAGTGTCAACACTGGAAAATGAATACTAAAGTTGCATCACTTGCAACCTGACTGACCGGGGTGGTACAAGGCATTATTTTACACAAATTTAAAAACAGTTTCCTACTGGATGAAGTCTTGAAATTCAGAATACTTTCTAGCAGCCTCAATCATCTAAGAGACCCCATAACAGCACATCTAAAGTAGAACTGGCCATCACCCCAACTATGGGTGACATCCTTGGCTGGGATCAGAAGGCATTTCCTATGCTGCTATGGACTGTAGAACCTGAAACCATACTCTTGTTGGTCACATGGGGGCAATGATGGAGTTTTGATTTTTCTCTGCAACTTTTCAATACATCACAAACACTGGGAAATGGCAGAGATACACAAGAACCTCTGGTGCCACAAAACCGAGATCACAGTCTTCACCAACTCCTTACTGCATTACTAAAACAGACTGGGAAGAATGCACTGCCCTAAATGACAAATGGGTCCATATCTAAAGTGCTCCACTTCCAGAAGACATCCACAGTGAATCCACAACTCCAGGAAAGAAAAGTACAGTTTTGTACCTACCATAAATGTAGATGTTCAAGTGTAAACACTGCTGCAGTCATCACACATGGGTTATCCTGCCGTCAGGCGGTCCCGCAGTCGGCCAGAGTTCCAAAGTCTTGGTCCGGCGTTGGTTGCTGTCACCTCCTCCCTGACGTCAGTACGACAGGGGTATAAAAGATGCAGCAGATGCCATTTTCTTCAGTTTTTCTTGCCCCAGATGTCAGGTGCCCCCAAATAGGTAGGCAATTCAAATTGCTAGTAAAAAATACAGAAGTAAAGCAAACAACCATTTTTAGTTACCAGCAAATACTCCCCATAGGTAATAAAGGGTAGATGCCCTAGGTAAGTACCAGAAAGTAAGAGGGGAAGGAGGGAGGGTAACCTGGACTGCAGCAGTGTTTACACTCGAACATCTACATTTATGGTAGGTACAAAACTGTACTATGTTCGTGTTACACTGCTGCAGTCATCACACTTGGGTGGAGTCCCAAAGCTGAGGTAGGGAGGCTGGATCTATAAAGCATTAGGGGTGGCTATAAGACCCTGCAGTACAGCAGTGGCGAAGCCAATTCTGGATTTGGAGTATAAAGGCAAATGGTAATGTTTGATGAAAGTATGCACAGAACTCCATGTGGCTGCTTCCAAAATATCCTTGATAGGTACTCCTCTGAGGTAGGCAGTTGAAGTGGCTGTTGCCCTGGTGGAGTGAGATCTGATACTGCTATGTATAGGTTTCCCATGGTGGGTATAGCAGAAACGTATACAATGCCCTATCCATTTTGAAATAGTCTGCTTTGAAATGGCTTTTCCCTGTGCTCCTGCAGCATATGCTACCAATAATTGTTCAGTTTTTCTGAAAGCTTTGGTTTTGTCCAAGCAGAAGCGTAACTGACTGAATGTCCAAAGAATGTAGTAGTCTCTCCCCTTTGTTCTGTGGTTTTGGACAGAAGGTTGGCAAGTGAATAGCTTGGTTTAGAGCCACACTTGATACCACCTTTGGCATAAACATAGGATTAGTTCGTAAAGACACCCTGTCCTGGTGGAAGATGAGGAAAGGTTCCACTGCCATTAGTGCCTGTAATTCTAAAACTCTTTGCGCTGATGTTATTGCCAGCAGCAGAGCAGTTTTCCAAGAGATGTATTTTAATTCTGCTGGGTTAGCTGGCTCAAAAGGAGGTAAAGTTAATTTTTCCAAAACAAAGTTGAGGTCCCAAGTTGGTGTGGATGCTCTACGGGGCAGTCTGTATTGTTTGAGCAAAGGATTAGAAAAAATTGGTGGATCTGTGTTGTAATGAGCAGAGATAGCCGAGGCGTGGATCTTGATGGATGAAAAAGAGAGGCCCTTGTCCAGCATCTCAGTTAAGTATTGCAGTATCTGAGGAATGTTTGGGACAAGAGGGTCAAGGTTGTGTGCTTGGTTCCAGGCACAGAATCTCTTCCATTTATCAGAGTATGCTATCCTGGTGCTAGGCCTTCTGGCCTCCAGAATGAAATCCATAACAGCTTTGGAGAGAGGCATTGCTTGCTTAGCTAAGGAATTTTCCATGCAGCTAGAATTTAAGGTCTTTAGCTGGCTGTGAAGTATCTGATTGCTGTGCTGTGTCAGCAGCTGTGGGATTTGAGGCAAAATCCAGGGTGGTTCTTGTGTTAAGTTCTTTAAGATTGGGTACCAGTGCTGGTGTGGCCAGTCTGGTGCAATCAGGATCATTTTTGACTCTTCCTGCCTGGCTTTTATAAGTACCTTTGGAAGGAGAGGCAAAGGAGGGAAGGCGTATAACTTGTAGTTTTTTCCAGCTGAATGAGAGGGCATCCACTTTCCATGCTTGTGGATGGTAGCTCCTTGTGCAAAATTTCTGTAATTGGCAGTTCTTTGGGGAAGCAAACAGATCTATGTCTGGGTTCCGCCATTTTTGTGTCATCATTCTGAATATTTGTGGGTTCAGTTCCCATTCGTGTGGGTCCATAATGTTTCTGCTTAGGTCATTTTCTCTCCTGGCAGGAATTGTTTTTGCAGATGAACTTGGTAGTTTAGAGCTGTGTTCTACAAGGTCATGGCTTGTCTGCAGAGGGGGTAGGAGTGTGTGCCCCCTTGCTTATGTACCACATAACTGTGGTGTTATCTGTCTTCAGTAGTAATTGCCCTGGATGCAGCAGGTCCTTGAAAGCTATAATAGCATTTTGTACAGCCAGCATCTCTTCTTGATTGATGTGGTGATGTCTTTGCTCTGTGGGCCACTCGCCCTGGATACATTTTTCTGCCATGTGTGCTCCCCAGGCGTAATCCAATGCATCAGTTGTCAGTGTTTGCCTGGCTGTGGGTGGAGTGAAAGGCTGTCCCTTGTTGAGGTGACAAGCTTGTGCCCACCATCGAAACCTCCTGTTGTAGGCAAGGAATTAGTGGTATAACTGTTTCCAGACAGTGTTGAGACCATACGCTCTTTAGGTATCATTGTAGTTTCCTCATATGCAGTCTGGCATATGGAATTAGTAGTATGCAAGATGCCATGTAGCCCAAGGCCTGCATAATTTTTCTTGCAGGGAGTTGGGTCTTTGCTGCCATTAATTGAAAATATTGCGTCAGTTGTCCTTGCTTGTCTGGCGTGAGATAAGCCATCTGGGCCGTTGTATTCAAGCTGGCACCCAGGATTATTATCTGTTGTGAGGGCACGAGTTTTGATTTCTTTTCGTTTACTGCGTACCCCAGGCAACTTAACTTTTTTACGTATGCCAGATCCTTTAGTAGAATGTCCTTGCTCTCTGAATCAGGCAATCGTCCAGGTATGGATAAATTTTACTTCCTTTTTGCCTGCAAAATGCAATTACTGGTGCCAGTCAATGCAATTACTGGTGCCAGTCACTTTGTGAAGACCCTGGGCGCAGTAGATAAGCCAAAGGGCAGTGCAGAGAATTGATAATGCATTGAACCAGCTAGAAACCGGAGGTATCTTCTGCAGTTTTGTCCGATAGGGACATACAGGTACGTCTCTGAGGTCCAATGTCACGAGCCAAGCTTTCTTGGCCAACATGGGAAGAAGCTGCTGTAGTGTCAATATCTTGAATTTCGGTACATCCAGGTAAGTGTTTAGTGCATAAAGGTCCAGAATGGGTCTCCAGGCTTTGTCCTTTCTGGGAACCAGAAAGAGTAGAGTAAAATCCTTGTTCCTGTGGTGGTAACTTTTGAATAGCTCTCATGTCCATGAGTGCTGTAATTTGTCTTTGAGCCTCAGCCCATTGATTTGGTGGTAGATTTGGCAATCCTTTTAGCCTTGGCAGGGTGTGAAAATGGAACCTGTAACCTTGAGATACAATGTTGAGAACCCATTTGTCTTTGGTGATGCAATGCCAGTTGTGATAGAAAAGTGCCAGTTTTCCTCCTAAGGGGGCTGCCAAGAGGCAGCTGTAGTAGAAAGTCATTGAGCCTTTTATAAGATTGAGGCCTGTGTCGTCTTCTTTCTGGCCTGGTGTGCCCCACTGTCGAGGCCTGTAAGGGCCTTGTCTGACCTCTACCTCTTGGACGTCTGTATCTGCCCCTTTGACGTCTGTCTGACTGGAAAGGACCAATTCTTTGTTGGCCAATTTCTGCTAAAACGAGGAGGCTGAACCTGTAAGAAATCTTTCACCGTTTGCATAGATTTTGCCTTATCCTCCATCTTCTTTAATATCTCCTCTGCCTTAACTCCAAACAGCATATCCTGCTGCAAAGGTGCATCCAATAATTTTACCTTAACATGATCTGGTAATTATGTTCTTTTAACCAAGCATGCCTTTTAATGACAGAGGCTGTAACTGCTGCTCTACAGGAGGCCTCTAAAGAGTCAAACCCACATTGCAAAGTGTTTTCCCACTTGTTCAGCAGCATGCAATAAATCCTGCATTTCTTTTAAGTTGGGAGGATCTGAATCTGGAAGCATCTTTTGTTTCAACTGAGACATCAAAAATTGCTGATATTTTAGCATGTGAAACTGGCAATTCAAGGCTCTCATTGCTAAAGTTGCAGGCGTATATACCTTCTTTCCCCATCTGTCTAAAGCTCTGTAATCTATCAGAGGGAACTGGTTTTTTTTGCTGATGAAGCCTTAATCCCTTTGGGTCCCTGAGAAATAGTTTCAGGGTCAGCAACAGGGCTTTTGTGCAGAAACTTAGAGTCAGGGACTCTAATATCTATCTGGTTTAACTGGGGCTGGAGGTAAGGAGTCAGGGTTCAAATTGGATTCAGTGTACACATCATCCACAATGTCAAGAACTGGCAGAATAGCAAGGGGTCTGCGTTGAGGCAATAAAAGGAAGTCTCTGAGCCTTTTCTTGGATTCTGAATAATCCTGACCTTCCCAATGGAAATGCTCCCTCATGGTATGTAAGGTTTCCCCAAATTGATAATCCTCAGGCGGAAAGGCTGACTGAATTGATTTCCTCAGCATCCGAATCCTCATAAGGGAGTAAAGAATATCCTAGGTCCGAGGAAGAGTCAGAGGAAATGGACACCTGGTCAGGGTCAGGAGATTCATAGTCTGCATCCTGTCTTGGCCTTTTATCAGGAGGGGGATGGGGACCCCCTAATCAGGGTGATTAGTTCCTCGGCCATTTTTAGCATTTGTTTCTTAGGCATGGAAGCCAGTCCTGGGGAGAGTTGCGTCTGTTTCTTTGCTTTTAAGGGGAGCTTAGACTTAATAGAGGGTTTAATGGTTAACTGGGTAGGTCTGAAAACACCCTCTGTAACTGAGGATTGCTCAGCTACTTAGATTCCCTCAGTAGGTGTAGGATCGTAAGCTGAAGGCCTAGTGTGTCTGAAGGCCCAGCCAGCTCCACATAGGAGTCGGATGTGGTCTGTGGTTCTGTGGAAGCGGTAGGCAGGGGCTGCCTAGGCGCCTCGCTGAAAAACAAAGAACTGACGACCGGCCTAGAAGAGGCCTCGTCAGTTTTGGGCCTCGGATGCCTGTCCTTGCGCTTTTTATGCATTGCGGTCATCGGAATTTCCAACGGCATGGTGTAATTGAATTTTCTACCAAAATAATGTCGGGCAAAATCAAACAGACGTTTAATAGTGCGCTTGTTAAACCTAGCACAAAAATGACAACCAGTGATGCTGTGGTCAGGGCCTAGGCATGGAATACAATAGGAGTGGAAATCCTTATGAGGTATTTGCTTCCCACAAGAAATACAGTTATTAACTTTTACTGACATCGGTCTGAGGCAAGAAAAAGTTTCCCCAACGGGGTACTTAGCTTTTTTAGAAGACTTCGGTTCTGGATTCGGAATGAAAATCTCAGGAGTAGGCCGACCGGCACTTGCAAACTGCTTCTGCTTCAGGCACCGAGCGGCAAGAAAGACTGAAGAAAATGGTGTTGGCTGCATCTTTTATACCCCTGTCACACTGACGGGGTATAAATTAGTTCACGGAGGAGGCGACAGCAACCGACGCCAGACCAAGACTTTGGAACTCTGGCCGACTGCGGGACAGCCTGATGGCAGGATAACTGTGATGACTGCAGCAGTGTAACACGAACATCAGAAAAGCATCTACCATCTTGTGCATGTCTCTGGGAATGTGAGCTATTGACAGAGATACCCTTAAATGACTTGAGACTTTGGAGGGGGCAAGAATCAGATGTTTAAGGCCTTTGGGGCTAGGAGCACTATTTGAACTTTCAACTAGCTAATGTTGAATCCATACTCTACAATGTGCCACACCACCTGCACCATGACAGCACTTTGAGGATGACCTGCCTCATAAGTGTCCATCAGAATCAGCAATTCATTCAGCTGCAGGACAGGAACATTTACCAAAGACTGGTGGGTACTGCCCATCGCTATAGAAAAGAAGAGTACATCTGAAACACGTGCTTTAGGACTGCATGGCAACGAATGAATCCTCAATCCACTGCAACACCAACATCCTCATGCATGCAAATGGCACCATACAAAGTGCAGTCTACAGGAGAGGAGAAAAGTACAGTTTTGTACCTACCATAAATGTAGATGTTAGAGTGTATACACTGCTGCAGTCATTACATTTGGGTTATCCTGCCATCAGGCGGTCCCCTCAGTCAGCCAGAGTTCCAAAGTCTTGGTCTGGCGTCGGTTGCTGTCGCTTCTTCCCTGACGTCAGTGCGCTAGGGGTATACAAGATGCAGCCGATGCCATTTTCTTTAGTTTTTCTTACCCCAGATGTCAGGTGCCCCCCCCAAAGGTAGGCAATGTAAATTGCTAATAAAACATAAGAAAAGCAATCAAAAACTTTACCAACAAATACTCCCCATAGGTAGCAAAGGGTAGGCGGCCAAGGTAAGTACCAGCAAGGAAGAGGGGAAGGAGGGAGGGTAAACTAGACTGCAGCAGTGTATACACTCGAACATCTACATTTATGGTAGGTACAAAACTGTACTATGTTCATCATGTTACACTGCTGCAGTCATTACACTTTGGTAGAATCCCAAAGCTGAGGTAGGGTGGCTGGTTCTATAAGGCATTCGGGGTGGCTATAAGGCCCTGCAGCACTGCAGTGGCAAAGCCAGCTCTGGATTTAGAACAAAGAGGCAGATGGCAATGCTTGGTGAAGGTATGTACAGAACTCCAAGTTGCTGCTTCCAAAATGTCCTTGGTAGGTACTCCTCTGAGGTAGGCAGTTGAAGTGGCTGTTGCCCTGGTGGAATGAGACCTAATGCTGTTAGGTACAGTTTTCCCATGGTGTGTATAGCAGAAACGGATACAGTGCGCTATCCATTTTGAAATGGTCTATTTTGAAATGGCTTTTCCCTGTACTCCTGCAGCATATGCTACAAACAATTGCTCAGTTTTCCTGAAAGCTTTCGTTTTGTCCAAGTAGAAGCGTAACTGCCTGTGTATGTCCAAGGAATGCAGAAGTCTCTCCCTTTTATTCTGTGGATTTGGATAAAAAGTTGGCAAGTGAATAGTTTGGTTTAGAGCCACACTTGATACCACCTTTGGCATAAAAGTAGGGTTTGTTCTTAAAGACACCCTGTCTTGGTGGAAAATGATGAAAGGTTCCACTGCCATTAGTGCCTGTAATTCTGAAACTCTTCGTGCTGAGGTTATTGTCAGGAGCAGAGCAGTTTTCCAAGATACATATTTTACTTCTGCTGAGTTAACTGGCTCAAAAGGAGGTAAAGTTAATTTTTCCAAGACGAAGTTGAGGTCCCAAGTTGGAGTTGGTGCTCTACGGGGCGGTCTTAGGTTTTTAGCCCCTCTGAGGTACTGTTTTAGCAAAGAATTAGAAAAAATTGGTGGGTCTGTGTTGTAATGAGCAGAGACGGCAGAGGCGTGGATCTTAACAGATGAAAAGGAGAGGCCTTTGTCCAGCATCTCAGTTAAGTATTGTAGTATCTAAGGAATATTTGGGACAAGAAGGTCAAGGCTGTGAGCCTGGTTCCAGGCACAGAATCTCTTCCATTTATCCGAACAGGCTTTCCTGATGCTAGGCCTTCTGGCCACCAGAATGACATCCATAACAGCTTTGGAAAGAGGCATTGCTTGCTTGACTAAGGAATCTTCCATGCAGCCAGGTTTAAAGTCTTGAGCTACTGTGAAGTATCTGATTGTTTTGCTGAGTCAGATGATGTGGGATTTGAGGCAAAATCCAGGGTGGTTCTTGTGTTAAGTTGTTTAAGACTGGGTACACCAGTGCTGGCGTGGCCAGTCTGGGGCAATAAGGATCATCTTTGGCTTTTCTTGTCTGACTTTTAGGAGTACCTTTGAAAGGAGAGATAGTGGTGGGAAAGCATATACTTGTAGGTTTTTCCAGCTGAATGAGAGGGCATCCACTTTCCATGCTTGTGGGTGGCAAGTCCTTGTGCAGAATTTCTGTAGCTGGCAATTCATTGGGGATGCAAACAGATCTATGTCCGGGCTCCACCATTTTTGTGTTATCATTCTGAATATTTGTGGATGTAATTTCCACTCGTACGGATCCATGATGTTTCTGCTTAAGTAGTCTGCCAGTGTGTTTTTCTCTCCTGGCAGGAATTGTGCTTGCAGATGAACTTGATAGGTTAGAGCTGTGTTCCACAAGGTCGTGGTTTGTCTGCAGAGGGGATATGAATGAGTGCCCCCTTGCTTATTTATGTACCACATTAGTAGTAGTTGTCCTGGATGCAGAAGGTCCTTGAAAGCTATAAGGGCATTTTGTACAGCTAGCATATCTTTTTGATTGATGTGAAGATGCCTTTGTTCTGCGGGCCACTTGCCCTGAATACATTTTCCTGCCATGTGTGCTCCCCAGGCGTAATCCAAAGCATCTGTTGTCAGTGTTTGCCTGGCTGTGGGTTGAGTGAAAGGCTGTCCCTTGAGGTGACAGGCTAGATCCCACCACTCGAAACTCCTGTTGAAGACCAGGAATAAGTGGTATTACTGTTTCCAAACTTTGACAGTGTTGAGACCAGACACTCTTTAGGTAACGTAGCTTCCTCATATGCAGTCTGGCATATGGAATTAGTAGTATGCAAGATGCCATGTACCCCAAGGCCTGCAGAATTTTTCTTGCAGGGTGTTGGGTTTTTGCTACAATTAATTGGAAATATTGAATCAGTTGTCCTTGCTTGTCTGGTGTGAGATAAGCCATCTGGGCCGCTGTATTTAAGCTGGCACCCAGGAATATTATCTCGTGAGAGCACTAGTTTTGACTTCTTTTTGTTTACTGTGTACCCTAGGCAAATTAGCAATCTTTTTACAAACGCCAGATGCTTTAGAAGAATGTCTTTGCTTGAATAAGGCAGTCGTCCAAGTATGGGTAAATTTGAATTCCTTTTTGTCTGCAAAATGCAATTACTGGTGCCAGGCATTTTGTAAAGACCCTGGGCGCAGTAGATAAGCCAAAGGGCAGTGCAGAGAATTGGTAATGCATTGAACCAGCTAAGAATCTAAGGTATCTTCTGCAATTTTGTCTGATAGGGACATGCAGGTATGCCTCCTTGAGGTCCAAAGTTACGAGCCAAGCTTTATTGCCCAGCATGGGAAGAAGCTGCTGTAGTGTCAACATTTTGAATTATGGAACATCCAGGTAAGTATTTAGAGAAGAAAGATCCAGAATGGACCTCCAGGCTTTGTCCTTTCTGGGAACCAGAAAGAGTCTTGAGTAAAATCCTTGTCCTTGCTCTTGTGTTGGTACCTTTTGAATAGCTCATGTCCATGAATGCTTAATTTGTCTGAGCCTCTGCCCATTGATTTGGTGGCAGATTTGGCATTGTTTTTAACCTTGGCAGTGTGTGAAAGTGGAACCTGTAACCTTGAGATACAATATTGAGAACCCATTTGTCTTTGGTGATCATATGCCAATTATGACAGAAAAGTGCCAGTTTTCCCCCCAAGGGGGCTGCCGAGAGAGAAGTGCTTGGTAGCTGTAGTGGGAAGTCATTGGGGCTATTTTTTATAAGGTTGAGGCCTGTCTTTCCCTTCTTTCTGGGTTGAAGCACCCCATTGTCGTGGCCTGTAAGAACCTTGTGGTTGACCTCTGCCTCTTGGACGTCTGTATCTGCCCCTTTGAGGTCTATCTGAAACTGGAAAGGACCAATTTTTCATTGGCCAATTTCTGCTAAATCGAGGAGGCTGAACCTGTAAGAAATCCTTCACCGTTTGCATTGATTTTGCCTTATCCTCCATTTTCTTTAATACCTCTTCTGCCTTAACTCCAAATAAAACATCCTGCTGCAAAGGTGCAGCCAATAATTTTGCTTTAACATGATCTGGTAAAGTCTGCTCTTTTAACCAAGCATATCTTCTAATGACAGACCCTGTAACTGCTGCTCTACAGGAGGCCTCTAATGAATCAAAACCACATTGCAAAGTATGCTTTCCCACTTGTTCAGCTGCATGCAATAAATCCTGGATTTCCTTATAGTTAGGAAGATCTGAATTTGGAAGCATTTTTTGTTTCAACTGAGACATCAAAAATTGCTGATATTTAAGCATGTGAAACTAGCAATTTAAGGCCCTCATTGCTAAAGTTGCGGATGTATATACTTTCTTCCCCCATCTGTCTAATGCTCTGGAATCTGTCGGAGGGAACTGGATTTTTTGCTGTAGAGGCCTTTACTTACCCTGGGAAATATTTTCAGGGTCAGCAACAGGGCTTTTATAAAGAAATTTGTGAGAGTCAGGGACTCTGTAGTATCTGTCTAGCTTAACTGGAGCAGGAGGTAAAGAATCAGGATTTAAACTGGATTCAGAATACACATCATCCACAATGTCCAACACTGGCAGAATAGCAAGGGGTCTGTGTTGAGGTAATAAAAGAAAATCTGAGCCTTTTCTTGGATTCTGAATAATCCTGGCCCTCCCAATGGAAATGCTCCCTCATGGTATGTAAGGTTTCCCCAAAGGAGTAGTCCTCTGGTGGAGAGGCGGAAGGAACTGATTCCATAGCATCAGGATCCTCATAAGGGGGGGGGGGTAACGAGTATCCTTGGTCTGAGGAAGAATCTGAAGAGATGGACATCTGGTTGGATGAGTCAGTCTGCATCCTGTCTAGGCCTTTTATCAGGAGGAGGGTGGGACCCCCTGATCAGAGTAATTATGTCTTTGGCCATTTACAGCATCTGTTTCTTAGGCATGGAGGTCTGTCCTGGTGAATGTTGAAGTTGTTTGTTTGTTTTTAAAGGGTTTTAGACTTAGCAGAAGATTTAATGATTAACTGAGTAGGTCTGAAAACACCCTCTGAAGCTGCGGGTTGTTCAGCTGCTCCAGATCCCTCTGAAGGGTTAGTCTCGGTAGGCCATAAATCTGGTGTATCCGAAGGCCCACCCATCTCCACGTGGGAGTGAGGGGCGGCCTGTGGTTCCAAGGAAGTGGTCGTCAGGGGCTGCGAAGGCACCTCGCTGAAAACCGGAGAACCGGCGACTGGCCTAGTAGAGGCTTTGTCGTCAGTTTCGGGCCTCTGATGCCTATCCTTGTCTTTGCGCTTTTTGTGAATCCCGGTCGTTGGTTGTTCCGAAGGCATGGTGTAATTGAAATTTCTGCCAAAATAATGTCGGGCAAAATCAAACAGACGATTAATAGTGTGCTTGCTAAACCTAGCACAAAACCAACAACCTGTGACGTCGTGGTCTGGGCCTAGGCATGGGATACAATAAGAATGGAAATCCTTATGAGGTATTTGCTTCCCACAAGAAATACAATTATTAACTTTTACTGACATCAGTCTGAGGCAAGAAAGTTCCCCCAATGGGGTACTTAACTTTGTAGAAGACTTCTGTTCTGGATTCGGAATGAAAATCGCAGGAGTTGGCCGACCGGCACTTGCGAACTGCCTTTGCTTCGGGGACCGCACGGCAAGAAAGACTGAAGAAAATGGCATCGGCTACGTCTTGTATATCTCTGGCACATTGACGTCAGGGAAGAAGCGACAGCAACCGACGCCGGACCAAGACTGGAACTCTGGCCGACTGAGGGACCGCCTGACGGCAGGCAGTGTAACACTATGAACATCTGAGTCCCAACATCCTGCACATACACAGCTAAGCCTCTGGTCCCACTCAAATCAGCAGCAGTGTCAAGGACATAAAACATGACATTCTGAAGCAGTACTATCATGAAAATCCTCCTCCAGCTTTGATTCATGAAGGTCCATGAGCTTCTAAAGTCTTCCTAACCAGGGGAAATATTACTCAATAGCTGTGAAAACCAAAAGGCCCTGACAACCAAATTAGCAGAGAAATACTTTTTTTGTCACATCTGCCCAAGTTCGACTCCGATGGTAAACTGATCAATGTTGTATCAAGGAAGACATCAGTACTGGGATGCATGATGACTTGCTCTGCTCACTCAAACAGCTAAATGGTCAGACTTCCAGGTGCTTCTCAACTGTCTTGACTGCATTCTGAAGGACTGATGCCAGACCTCAAAATCTAGCCTCCCTCCAAAAAAAAAAAAAAAAAAAATAAAAAAGATTCAGGTCAGAAAAAGTTGTACCCCATAAGTCCCAAAGTATTTCCAATGGAAGGAGTCATCAGAACTAGAAACTGAAAGAGCACCAAACCGGTGGGGGGGGGGGGGGGTGTGTGAAAGGGCGAGTGTTACAGATTGGTGACAGAGACAAAGGACTGGGAAATACTGTTGGCTTGCATGCACTCCAAAAAACAGTATATGAACTGGGAAGACACTGGAGCTTTAATCTAAACTCCTTAATGGTGTGATACCATATCCATTACCCAAGCTCCCACCAGACAACACATACAACTGATGTTCAGGTTCTGAGATAGTAATCCTTTGTCCAGAAAAATCTAAACGGCATCCTACTTCACACATGACCTATAGGCAGATTCTAGATACAGAATCCCAGATTTTAAGCAGTAATGACAGTGGGATGACTCAATAGGCAACCTGAAGGGAGGTGGTACAAAAACCTCGACAGTATCCTCAGGATAGGACATGAGGTTACATTTGCTCTGATAATCTTCTCCTAACTACAGATAACAGTCTTTGGCTCTAGTCCTTGTGTAAGCTCACCACCTTCAGACTGCAATGCCCAGTGGGCTACTTGAAAATCAGACCTATCCTGGAGATTCAAGCCTATGGCTGTTCTCTACCTGGCCACTGTCATGACACTCCAACTTACCTAGGCCATTTCAGTGAGAAAAGCCACTTACTGATATTATTTTTCTGAATGTGAAGGCGGCCACCAAACACTTTCCATCATCAAGTAGGTGGTCTGAACATACGACTAACAGTGGTCAATGATATACTGTACACCAAGAAATGCAAACAATGGCAAAACATATCTTTGTTATTATAGCTATGCATACCTTCATTGAAAGTAGAGAGAAAGAGTTGAGCTGTGTGAGATTCAGTTATGTACTTGTCATAATGCTTGATCCGTGTTGTCTTCAGTCTGTCAACAATTGGGTATATCAGATCTGACAGAATCCAAAGCTGGCAGCTTTCAGACTCTTGGATCCTCCCCACCCATAATTCCATTCCATTAGTTACTCAAATCAAGTTTGCCTACCTATAACAGACAACATACTCTCTAAAGTATCAAAAACAGGACCAGAAGGCAACCATAAGAGAGTCCCAGACTATCAGTAGAACAAGGCTTTGGACAAGTCTAGTAATATCAAGAGCCTACACAAGTGACAATTTAAAAGGGGGAGGAAAAGTTGAGATGGATGGAAAAGACCACCACAGATCTACTGTTATGCTAAGTACATAACTTTTGAATCAGAAGTCTCTTCCATCTGCCTCAGATATTGGGATGGTCTCTCCAGCAATTAAGAACCAGAGGTGGTTTCATGTAAGGATATTCCAAAGAGTGGTAGAGATGAACAAAAACAGGGATCTCTTCTGCAAGTCCAACTTGTAATGGGAATGAAAGAAAAGTACAGTTTTGTACCTACCATAAATGTAGATGTCCGATAGGAATGCATCTGCAGTCCTTACAATTGGGTTGTCCTGTCGTCAGGCAGCCCTTCGGTCGGCCGGATTCCAAAGTCTGGGTCTGGCCTCGGCTGGTGTCGCACTTCACCCGACATCATAGCTGCAGTTATTCGGGTATAAAGGCATCAGCCGACGCCATTTTCCTCAGTGTTTCTTGCCCCAGATGCCAGGTGCCCTCTAGGAAGGCTAAATTTGGATAATTGCAAAAGATTCCAAATAGTAGAAAGCAAACAAAAAATAGGCATGTATGTACATATATACAAACAAAATACACCATAATAGATTCCCCCAGCTAGCTACAAGAAGGGCAAATACCCTAGGAGTACCAGAGGGGAAGGAGGGTGGGTAATCCTGACTGCAGATGCATTCCTATCGGACATCTACATTTATGGTAGGTACAAAACTGTACTATGTCCTTCAAGGATGCATCTGCAGTCCTTACAAATGGGTAGAATACCATAGCCAAACTGGGGGAGGAGGAGAAATAAAATTATGGTGTAGCCAAGATCCCTTGCAAAACAGCAGTGGCAAAACCTGCTCGGGATCTGGAGTATAAAGGTAAATTATAATGCTTGGCAAATGTATGCACGGAGCTCCAAGTAGCAGCCTCTAAAATGTCTTTGGTAGCCACTCCTCGTAGAAAAGCTGTGGTAGTGGCTGTAGCCCTTGTAGAGTGAGGCCTGATGTTTTCTGGAGTTTTCTTTCCATGGTAGGAGTAACAAAATCTAATGCAATTTCCTATCCACTTAAAGATTGTCTGTTTTGAAATTGCTTTTCCTTCCATTCCTGTTGCATATGCTACCAGTAGCTGGTCAGTTTTCCTATTGCCCTTGGTCCTGTCCAGGTAGTAGCGTAATTGTCTATGCACATCCAAGGTATGCAACAGCCTTTCTCCCCTGTTCTGAGGGTTGGGGAAGAATGTAGGTAGGTGGATAGCCTGATTCAAAGATACTCTGGAGACCACCTTAGGCATAAAAGTAGGATTAGTTCTCATGGATACTCTACCTTGGTGGCAGATCAGGAAGGGCTGTACTGCCATTAGTGCCTGTAGCTCAGATACTCTTCTTGCTGAAGTGATTGCCAACAGGAAAGCAGTTTTCCATGATAAGTATTGTAATTCTGCTGTTGCTGCTGATTCGAAAGGAGGTAGTGTCAATTTTTCTAGCACAAAGTTCAAGTCCCATGCTGGCAATGGTGGCTTCCTAGGCGGTTTTACATTTTTAATTCCTCTCAGAAACTGCCTGAGCAGAGGATGTGAGAAGACTGGAGGATCCAAGTCGTATTCTGCTGAAATAGCTGATGCATGAGTCTTGATGGAAGAATAGGACAGGCCTTTGTGGAAGAGCTCTGCCAAGTATTCCAGGATGTTGGCTATGTTTACCAGTGACACATTTTCTCCTTTTGCAGTACTCCAAATGAAATATCTTTTCCATTTTGCTGAATAATTTTTTTTTTTCTTGTTGAGGGTCTGCGAGCCTCCAAGATAATGTCTTTTACCCTTTGGGATAAATTTGGGTTATTTGTTCTTATGCAATGTTCCAGGCAGTTAGCTGCAGTGTTTTTAGGTTTGGATGCAGGGTGTTGTAGTTGTTCTGTGTTAACAGCAAGGGAAAAAGGGGTAGGTGCCATATTTGTTCCCGAGATATGCTCCTCAGTAATGGGTACCAATGTTGTCTTGGCCAGTCTGGAGCTATCAGGATGATCCTTGGACGGTCCTCCTTGATCTTCAATAGCACCTTGTGCATCAAAGGAAGTGGTGGGAATGCATATGCGGTCAGGTTTTTCCAACTGAAAGATAGGGAGTCCACCTTCCAAGCAAGTGGGTGGTACGTCCTTGTGCAGAATTTCTTTAGTTGGTGATTGCGCGGGGATGCAAATAAGTCTATTTGAGGGAGTCCCCATTTTCTTGCAATGGTTTTGAAAATGTCCGGATGCAGCATCCATTCGTGGGCATCCGTGGTAGTCCTGCTTAGTATGTCTGCTAGAATGTTTTCTTTTCCTGGTACAAAAATTGCTTGTAACTGAACGTTGTAACTCAGGGCCACATTCCAGAGATCCATTGCCATCCGGCATAGAGGGTACGAATGTGTGCCTCCCTGTTTGTTGATGTACCACATAACTGTGGTGTTGTCTGTCCTTATCAACAGTTGACCTTGGCGAAGAAATGGTCTGAATTGCCAGTTTTACTGCCAGCATTTCCTTTTGATTTATGTGTAGGTGCAGCTGGTCTTAAGTCCATAAGCCTTGTATGCACTTGTCCAGCATGTGGGCCCCCCCAACCGAGGTCTGAGGCGTCCGTGGTAATGGTTTGGCTTGGTTGAGTGTTGTGGAAGGGCATTCCTTTGTTTGATTGACAGGCCTGAGCCCACCATTGGAATTCTTGCTTCAGGCATGGAATTATTGGAATTTGGGTTTCTAGGCTGTGCTTGTGCTGAGACCATAAATTCCTTGGGTACCACTGTAACTTTCTCATATGCAGTCTGGCATGTGGAACCAATATTATGCAGGATGCCATGAAACCCAAGGCTTGCAGGACTTTTCTTGCTGTTAGATGGTTCTGCTTTGTTAATGCCAAGAAGTATAGAGGGAGTTCCTCCTGTTTTTCTACTGTTAGGAATGCCATTTGCTTCGATGTGTCCAGCTCTGCACCCAAGAAGGTTATCCTTTGGGATGGTATCAGCCTTGACTTGTTTATATTGACTGTGTATCCCAGGGCTTGTAGTAGGTAAATGACCCTTTTCAAGTCTTCTGCTAACTTGATTTTGTTGTCCGCTTGTATTAGGCAGTCGTCCAGGTAAGGGTAGATTTGGATTCCCTGAAGCCTGCAATGAGCAATTACTGATGCCAGGCATTTCGTGAACACTCTGGGCGCAGTAGATAAGCCAAAGGGCAATGCTGAGAATTGATAATGCTCTGATCCTGCAAGAAATCTGAGGTATCTTCTGCAATTTGGTCGTATGGGGACGTGCAGGTATGCCTCCTTGAGATCTAGAGTTACCAGCCAAGACTCCTTGCCCAGCATGGGAAGAAGCTGCTGTAGGGTCAGCATTTTGAATTTTGGAACAATGAGGAATGTGTTTAAAGCGGACAGGTCGAGAATAGGTCTCCATTTGCTTTCTTTTCTTGGTACCAGGAAGAGTCTGGAGTAAAATCCCTGTCCTTGCTCCATAGATGGTACCTTTTCCACAGCTCTCATTTTTAATAATTGAGATATTTGTTTTAGAGCTTCTGCCTTTTGATTTGGAGGTAGGTTTGGCATTCCTCTCTTCCCTGGTAGAGTATGGAAGTGAAACCTGTAACCTTGGTCTATTGTCTGCAAAATCCACTTGTCCCTTGTGATGTAATGCCAGTTTACTGAAAATAAAGCTAGCTTCCCGCCCAAGGGTGCTTTTAGTTGTTCCCTGGTAGGCGGTGCTAGAACCAAGTCACTGTGATTGTCCTGTAGTAGTGGTGGTGGCTGTGTCCGTGGCTGCACCTCGCTGGTTGTTACCCTGCCACTGGCGTCCCCTGTAGGCCCCTCTGGATTGACTTCGGCCTCTTGAACGCCTATTCCTGCCTCTCTGGGCTCTGGAGGAGTCTGGAAAGGACCAATTTTTGGAGGGCCAATTCCTGCTAAACCTTGGAGGTTGGACCTGTAAGAAATCTTTCACTGTTTGGACAGATTTTGCCTTCTCTTCCATCTTCTTCAGCACCTGTTGTGCAGGAGAGCCAAACAAATTGATCTTGTCCATGGGAGCATCTAGTAATTTGGATTTCACATGGTCTGGTAAGGCCTGCTCTTTTAACCATGCATGCCTTCTGATAACTGTGCCAGTCATGGCTGATCTGAAAGAAGCTTCCAGTGCATCATAGCCACATTTTAAGGAATGGTTACTGACCTGCTGAATGTTATGTACCATTTCCTGAACAGATTTTTTGTCTAATGGTTCATCTGAGGACAACTTTTTGGTTAACTGGTCTAGCATAAATTCTTGATACTGGATCATGTGGAATTGACAGTTCAATGCTCTAGCTGAAAGAGTTGCAGAAGTGTAAACTTTTTTACCCCATCTCTCTAAGGACCTGGATTCCCTTTCAGAGGGGAGGGTTTTTTTTGGCAGAGGTAGCTGCTACAGCCTTAGGACCCTGGGAGATAGTCTCGGGATCTGCAAAAGGAGCCTTATACAAATGGTGATGAGTATCCGGAACCCTGTAGTACCTATCGGGCTTAGCAGGGGCCGGTGGAAGTGAATCAGGAGCAGTACAAGCATCATTAAATGCATCATCTACAACAGAGAACTGGAGGAATGGCTAAAGGCCTATGTTGTGGTAAATGCAGAAAGGTTCTAAGCCTCTTCCTAGAGTCTGAGAAATCCTGGCCCTGCCACTGAAATTGTTTCCTCATAGCATGCAAGGTTTCCCCAAAGGAAAATTCCTCAGGCGGAGAGGCAGAAGGGATGGACTCTTCAGCATCAGAGTCTTCATAAGGGGAGAAAGAAGCCTCTGGGGGGTTAGTATTATCTGAATCAGAGGAATCATCTGTAGAAACTGGTTCAGGGGGCTCTGCTCTAGGCCTCTTCTCTGGAGGTGGCTGAGAGGCCCTGTCTGTGTGAGATTGGGATCCCCGGATTAAAGAAATGAGATCCTCTGCTAGACTAAGCATTTGTGAACTAGAGCTAGGCTTGTGAGAGGGGGTCTTAGCAGGCATAGATTTAGTAGTTTTAGCTGCTTTAGCCCTGGCAAAAGCCTTAATGTGCAGGAGGCCTAGCAGCTCCACGTGCAGGGGTGGAGATATCCAAGGGGATAGTGTCAGATAATTCCTGAGAAACTGCCAGAGCAGAAGGTAAATCAGAAGCCGATTCCACGAGGTTGGAAGAGGCCTCGGTAGGAGGTAAGTTTTCGGCTGAAGGAAGAACCGCTTGCTCGGTTTCAGCCGAAACCAAGACGCTCGCGGTTGGCCTAACCGCGATTTTGGCCGAAACCGCAGACCGCGAGTGTCGGCCCTTTTCCTTGCGCTTTTTTGATATTTGCTTAGTCGGAGGATCCGACGGCATAATGTAAGCAAAATCGGAGCCGAAAAACTCAGCAAATTCCGACCGACGTCTAAGCGTCCGTCGGTTAAAAGAAGCACAGGCTAGACAAGCTGCTACATCGTGGTCTGGGCCTAAACAAGGTAAGCAGTAAGAGTGGAAATCTTTATGAGGTATTTGTTTCCCACAAGTTACAGTTATTCACTTTTTCTGACATCGGCTGAGGCAAGAAAGAGTCCCCAACGGGGTACTTAGCTTTTTAGAAGTCTTCGGAAGTAGTAGACGAATTCGGTAGTAGTAATCTCTGGTTCTGACCGACCGGCACTTGCGAACAGCTTCTGCTTCGGGCGCCACGCGGCAAGAAAGACTGGGGAAAATGGCGTTGGCTGATGCCTTTATACCCGAATAACTGCAGCTATGACGTCGGGTGAAGTGCGACACCAGCCGAGGCCAGACCCAGACTTTGGAATCCGGCCGACCGAAGGGCTGCCTGACGACAGGACAACCCAACTGTAAGGACTGCAGATGCATCTTTGAAGGACATCAGACCAAGTAGATTGCAGCACAGGTATCCTAAACAGGCACACAAACAAAAAGTGAGCGTGGAGACTGCAACTGCTTTAGTAGCATGAGCTTTAGGTTTGTGATGTAAATACAATCCTTCGGTTTTGCAAACAAAAGATACAGCCAGCCACCTGCTAGTGTGACCCTGGAAAAAGTCTCCCACTTTAGCTTTGGAAAAATAAAAAGTTGACCAGTTTTCCTGAAATTCTTTGTGAGGTGCAGAGAGAACTTTAACTGAAAACATCCAGCAAATACAAGCTGTACTTCTCCTTTGTTCAATAAGTTAGGGAAGAAAACTGGCACATTATTAGTCATATTAAGTGTAGAGTCCAAAGCCACCTTGGGGAGAAAATTAGGTCTGGTTTGAAGACGGACCCTATCTTAGTGGGACACCAGATAAGAAGGCTTAAGTGACAGCACCTGGAGTTCTGAAATCCTCCTTGCTGAACTGAAACCAGAAAAAGCATTTTCCAAGAAAAATTTCAGTTCCATTGTAGCTGCAGGTTCAACATTAGACTTTATAAGACTGTAATGTCCCAAGGCAGAAACAAATCTCTGAAGGGAGGTTGAAGGATAAAGGTACCCCATTAAAAAGGCCTTACAATGATGCAATGGCAGTGTGGTCATCTCCCACGTGAAAAAACTGGGGCAGCTGTCAGCTGAAATTAGTGGAATAGCTAGCAGCTTCCTGAAATGAATTTGCCAAAAAGTTTAAATATGTGGCAACATGATTGAAATGGGTCTATTCCTTCGGAAGAAGTCCAAACGGAAAACCTTTTCCACTTTCTTCTCTATATGTTTCTGGAAAGTGTTTTTTGGAATAGCAGTATATGGAACACAGAGGAAGAAAGCCTGGAATTTCTGGCCATCAGTGGACAGCTTTAGAGCTTTGATGCCCAGGTGAGGCTTACTGGACAGGTGAGAAAGCCTGGAAGAGGTTCCAGCACCAGGGAGTGTGTGTGCACCAAGTAAGGCCACAGAAAAAGTGGACTATATCTGCAGAAGCCAAAAGGAACAGACGACTATTACCTTTGCCTTGTACACCAGACTGCTTTCTAAAGCAATTTGGTTATAAGGGAGGATAACTGTACAGGAGGACGGGGAGGGGGGCACAAATGAGCATCCTTTGGTGACTCTCCCTCCTGGGGAATCAGGGCAAAAGTAGCTATTGCATTTGGTTTGAAAGGGATAGGAAAAGGATCACAGCAAAGCTGGCTCCAGTGACTGAAGATCTTGGCAGCCACAAACTGATTGAGACACCACTCATGAGGTACAAGAATAGACCTTGTTGAGCTTGCTCTCTAAAACAGTGGATTTCCCCAGGCTATACATTGCAACGAGAAGGGGCTTGGAAGACATCCATTGCCAAGCCCTCATGGCTTCCCAACAACTGATATTAAGTAGTTCAAACCTACAACAGAGAGAACTGGAGGAATGGCTAAAGGCCTATGTTGTGGTAACATCATAGCAATCACATTTGCGTGAAGGGTATCCTGAAAGGCCTGTGACACTAGGATTGCCCTGATCAATACGTTAATGTGAAGGACTGGCCTGTGTCAACATCCACATGCCTTGGATGGTGGTGTCTTTGAAATGCTTCCCTATCCCAGGAAGGAAATGTCCATGGTAACCATGGCCACTGCAGATGGGAAAATAAAGGGATATCCTACAAAAACTAAGAGGGAAGTTAGCCACCACTGAACATGCTGCCTGAAGATTCTCATTAGCCTGGTAGGAAATTGTATTAATACAGCATGGACCATTGAACTGAGAAAGTTCACTGCAGCATCCTCATATAATATGGCATGAGGGACCAGAGTTATGGAAGCTGCTATTAAGACCAAAAGATGCAGGAAGTATTTTGATGGGGGGGGGGGGGTGAATTTGAAGATATAGTACCTGTGAAGCTTGTTGACAGAGCAAAGACTCTGGACTCCAGAAATTTGGCCATCTGCAAGGTGGCATCCAGGTGACATCCTATTCTATCATCTGTACTGGAGTCAATTTGGACTTCTCCACTTCGATCGTGATTCTTAAAGGCATAACTGAAGCTAAGAATCCCTTTCTCAAAGGAGTAGATCCCTCATGGTAGCAGTTAAGAGCCAGTCATCTAGGTATGGGAACACACAGAACCCTTGCAGTCTGAGATGTGCTGTAACCACTGCCATACATTTGGTGAACACCAACGGGGCTGGTGGCGAGACCAAAGGGAAGTACCATGACCTTAAAGGTTGCTGGCTCCCAATCTAAAGTGAAGGGATCTCCTGGACTGGTTGGCTTTAGGAGATGGTAGCCATCGTGCAGGTTCACTGAGCACATACAGTCATCCTTCCTCAGAAGAGGCAAAATGCTGAACCATAACCATCCAGAATTTATTCCGTCTTACAAACTAGTTTAGTTGACCGAAGTCTAAAATGGGCCAGAGGGTCCCAGTTTTTCCTTTGAAACCAAAAAACCTAGAGTAGTTGCTGGTCTGGCGAGACATCCTGGATGAGCTCCTGCCTTCCACTGAAGGGATGGGATATCAGGAAGTTTTCTTTACAAGTCTTGCGGTCGTGGGGAAAAAAAGGAATGATTTAACCTCTGGTTATGATCCTCTGCATCCAAATATCTTGAGTGATATTAAACCAGGCTTGAGGGTGCAGGGACAAGCACCCCCAAAACTGCTTTACGAGTGCAGCAGTTGGGTAACTTTTCAGGACTGCAGGAAATGTTTGAAGGGCCTTGAAATCCCTGGTTCTACATACCACCCCAGCCACAAGGGCAACTTCCACTGGAGTTTCTCCCCATTCTGCCAATGGGGGACAGGGATCTATCTCCAGAAGTGCAATGAGCAAAACCATTAGATTTAAAGAATCTCAACTACTTGCCGCCCTTCTGGTTGCAGGAGAAGATCCTCTGAGGGGTGGAAATGTAGATACCCACAGAAGACAGTTTTGCCACTCTTCACTTCTGGTGAGTATATCCTTCACTTTGGGTTAAAAAGGGTGGATTAATCATAAGATGCACTCAAAAAGGACACCTTGTAGGTCTCCACAAAATCACAGATATGCATTCAGGGATGACTACACAAATTAACACCAGCACATGCTGCTCAGAAGTGCCATCTGCCGCAATAGGTAATAAGCCCACGGACACCAGATATAGATTGAAGGGTAGCAGTCTACAAGTCCAGTTTTGCAGGAATGTGCGGTGAAGGACAGTAAGTGCGACTTACAAAGCTCCTTGGTCAAGTATCTCTAAAATCTGGTGGATGAGATTCAGTGCATGTAATAAAAATATAGCTGATTTACATGTCCGCTTTCAAAATCAGTCCAAAGCCCTAGACTTCTTGTTAGAGGAACAGACACCAGAACTCTCCTACAAACTTTTCTGTGGCTACCACCACCACTATGGCATCTGCTGCTGGCTCCTTGTTGCAATGGGGTCTGTCCCACAAGGAAACCAGTATGTTTTCATAGTATGGGCTTGTACCATGTCCAGTTTCTTCCATGCCCACTCTGAAACCAAATCAAGTTAGTCAGCAGAGGACCACCCAAGAAGATGGACCAGCTCCAAAGACAAATATGGTTTCACTTGGAAAGGGGTGTCTGTGGACAATCCCCCCTCCCCGTAGCAATTAACTCTGTAGAAAATCTCCAAAGGAGATGTCTTCCAAAGGGGGGGGGGGGATTCATGCTGAACTGAACCCTCTCCTGCTTCAAAATCAGTATCTTCAGTGAGGGACTCGAGAGGAGTCCAGATGTCTCCTCTTGCAAGCCTGCTTTTTATGCCACTCTGTGACAGGGGGCTCTAGGGAGGGCTTGGAAGCCAAAGGGGAACTTGGCTCATGAGTCTCCTCCAGGCCTAAGGGACAAGATGAATTGGAAGAGGAATTACAGAAGTTGGCAGGGATTAAGATTGTGCCAAATGTAAATAGGAAACACCTTCTCTGGATCGAGAGAGCTCTTTGAAAAGTTTCAACTGCCGAAGCTACTCCCAAGCAGGGCCCTTGGAATCCTAAGAACCTAACAAGGGCACTCCTTGAAACTACCTGACTTGTCCCATAGGCTAAGAGTAGAGCACAGCTGTTCAGCACCGATGCACAAGGGATGGCTCTGAAAACATGAACTTACCTGGAGACTCCTAGAGATCCAGTACTCTCAGAGTCTAGCGGGGGTAGGGAACACTGAGTCAAATATAACTCAGCTGACAGTCATCCTGCTGGGAATGCTCCACTCCAATATCACAGGATTCAAAAGTCATGATCAATGAAAAACTAGAAGACTGATGGTCAGGGTCGGAGCCGGTACTTCCAGAGCAAAAGTTGCAGGGAGGACCAACATCTGAACCTGGGTCCTCAAATTTCATCACCCTGTCCACAGATTCCTTAATGACCATATAGGAAGAGCCTGTTGATAATGGTGTGGAAGATCTGCGAGAGGAATTCACTTCTAAATAGGTGATTGAAGTCCGAGACTACCCAGCTCTGGGAACTACCTTGGAGGTGTAGGTGAGTGGATCCTGATGGGCTCAGAAAGGGGACTGGATACTGATGGCCTAGAAATCTTAGATGCTGGACCCAAAAGAACAGACTGGTCAGGAGATCCATTCCCAGGTTTCTTTTTCCTCCCTCCCTCGCCCTTTCTTTCCATGGCACACAGCTTTCACCCCAGACTTTTTGCTGTAAAAGAAACCAAAGAAGAAAAGGGTAGATTCTCTAGAAGTGGCAGGAAGACCTTTCAAAATTAATTTATGCATACATATAATGGGGGTCTTGTGCCTGCAAGAGGTACAATTCTTGAACCCAGAGCCCAAAAACAGAAAACGTGGTAAAAGTAGTAACCACCACTAACAGACTTCTAGTTATAAACTACACTAAAGATGAATTAACACCAACTAGTAGCACTACTAAATACAAAACTATGCTACAGATTAAGGTGATAGAAAAGGAAGTTTTTTGATAGAGGGAATAAAAGGGTGGAAAAATCAACTACAAGAAAAAAATACAAGTGTAAGCTTTGGATATAGCTATTTTATAGCATGCTAAGAAAGCAACAAGAAATAAAAGGCTTTAAACAAAAGACCAACAAAGAAATTAGACAATTTTAAGGTAGAATTGAAAATGCCAAGGGTAACCATTTGAAATGTTCGGACCAAAACGTGGAGACTGAATGGCAGAAAGACTGGACTTGTATACACCAAGTCTGAGAAGCCATTTCTTGGAATATTCCCATTTCTCAAAGGTATGGTGACAAATAGTATATACAGGTTCGGGGAGTGTGAGGGGGTATGGGGGGTTGTCTTGTCACTACCTGCAAAATGTTTTGGGAAGGGCAATTTAAGATTTGCTCTGCTGTTTTTTTCCAGCACTCGGCATTTTCAAGTGCCGACATTTCAATAGGGAGCCAGCACCAAGACCTGGGATTACATCTGAGTCTTATCAAGCAAGAAACGAGTTCTGGGGTGGTGAATGGTGCAGGCAGGGGAAAATTATGGATAGGGGGTGAAGAGTGAGTCTTGGATCCAAGAGTCTGAAAGTTGCTGACTTTGGATCTGGTTGTATTCAACATACCCAATAACTGAGACAGATGGATAAAACATAGCAACTGACAGGCACTGGGGGGCACGCAGCATTACGCCACAGCATGCATCAGTACAGGTACACAGATGTCCCAAAAATGCTGTATTTTATAGAAAATGTGCCAAACTTTGAGTAATGAATAAGAAATAGCCACCCAAGGGCTCTGAAAAATAGTCCAGGTTAAAATGCACTAACCAGCTCACACATGGTAAGGTGGG
Source organism: Protopterus annectens (assembly GCF_019279795.1). Lineage (NCBI taxonomy): Eukaryota > Metazoa > Chordata > Ceratodontiformes > Protopteridae > Protopterus > Protopterus annectens. Next base: position 603,680,595 of record NC_056726.1, read on the forward strand.
AAGGTAATTTTACTTAAATCTATATTCATAAAACATTAACAAGTAAATCACTTCTTCAAATAAAGTGCAATTCAATTTACAATAAATCTCTACCAAGCTAAAGGAGCACAACCAAGCCAGAACAGTTTGAATAAACCGGCAACTGCAACATTAATTTACTAACCCTATCAAACATTGCTTTAGACGCATCCCTCTGTGCCAAAAGGGCAATTTGTAACAAGTTTAAAAATCTCCAAGATACTGATCCAGTATTACAAATGTATCAAAATTAATCATCATCAAAAATAATGGCTGAATAAAGGGATGGCAACAAGCGAGGTTTGTACATCTGTAATTTCCATTTGAAACAATTTTTGAATGCAATAAACCCTCCACAGTCTCTTAAAATCGTAATGAAAAGCTGTCAATATTAAACATATACACTACTGAAGATATTTTAACAGGACTGTTAAGTTCAGCAGTTGGTAGAAAAAGATTTCCCAAAAAAACAAACCGGTCAATATATACTACAGTTCTCACAAACTAGTTATATTCATGGCATTATGAAACGGTATGCAAAAATCCAGTCAGCCTTTTTTAATTATGTTTAAATGCTTATCTGGAGGACATATTTAAGCAGTTTAAAACAGAACCATACACAGTTTGCACTTCAATGAAAATGCAAGCTGAACATGTTACTATGCTCAATACCCAAACAACACGTACAATAAGAAAGAAGTAATTTATGAAATGCCTTCATCTTGGTCAATTATGATGGCTTTAGAAGAGAATACATCTGCAAGCATGTGTTTTGGAATTTCTGATCCCCTGACTTTTAATGTATAGCATGCACCTTCGACTTTTCCAAGACTCTGCTTCAATGTGTACAGCTTCTTAGATACTTCATATGGCCCTGTATTACCAATGTATGAAAACCCATCATAAATCTGTTGCAGAAACTGGCTCAGTTCAAATGGTGTGCTTATGTCACCATTGCCAACGCTGTTAATGCACATTCTCATTAGTTCTCCCGTTAAGTCAGCAATACCAAGCAAGTAATCAATGGGTGTCACTTGCAAAGAAAGAGATTGTTGTTCCTCCTTCCCTTTCTCTTCATTATCATCAGAAGCCTAGAAGAGAATATGAAAGAAAGTTATGCCACATTCACACTAAGGATACATAGCAGAATAATAAAATTCCCATTTAGTGCAAATTTATAATGTTGATATACATTACATTTAGAATGTTACACAGGGAAGCAATACAAGCCAAGGCTAATCAATGTAAGATCCCCCACCACACATTTTAGGCCTGTTAAAACCTGTATTTTACAAAAAAAAAGTAGCATTAACATACCTCTTCAGGCATAAACACTGAGTTGTGGGAATAAAGTACAGTTGTGTACACTTGCCATAAATGTAGATGTTCAAGTGTATTCACTGTTGCAGTCATCACATTTGGGTTATCTGCTTGCAGTAACCCTGAGTCGGCCTGATTAACAAAGTCTTGGGTCCTGCGTCTGTTGCTCTCTCTTCTTCCGTGACGTCAGGTCATCAGGGGTATAAAACATGCAGCTGACGCCATTACATCAGTTTTACATTTGGGTAGATTCCCAAAGCCAAGGATGGGAGGAGGAATTTAGATAGCATTAGGACCAGTTATAAGGCCCTGCAAGACTGCAGTGGCAAAGCCAGCTCTGTATTTAGAGAAAACTGGCAAATGGTAATGCTTGGTGAAAGAATGTACAGAACTCCAGGTAGCAGCTTCTAGGATGTCCCTGGTAGGGACGCCTCTGAGAAAGGCTGTAGAGGCAGATGCAGCCCTGGTTTAATGGGGTCTGATCCCCTGTGGGATAGGTTTTCCATAGTGCTTATAGCAGAAATGAATGCAATGGCCTATGCATTTAGAAATGGTTTGCTTTGAAATAGCCCTCCCCTCTGCCCCTGCAGCAAATGCCACCAGCAGTTCAGATTTCCTTTGAGATTTAGTCCTGTCCAAGTAGAATCTAAGTTGTCTGTGCACATCTAAGGAGTGCAGTATCCGTTCCCTTTTGTTCTGTGGATTAGGAAAAAAGGTTGGCAAATGAATGGACTAAGGAGCCACACTGGATCCCACCTTTGGTATGGAGGGATTGGTTCTGAGGGACACCCTGTCTGCATGAAAGATGATGAAAGGCTCCACTGCCAAAATCGCCTTTAATTCAGATACCAGTCTTGCAGAAGTGACTGCTAAAAGGAAAGCGGTTTTCAAAGAAAGGAATTTTAAATCTGCAGTAGCAGCTGGCTCGAAAGGAGGAAGAGTGAGTTTCTCCAATACAAAGTTAAGGTCCCAGGCTGGAGTTGGAGCTCTCCTGGGTGGTCTTAAATGTTTGGCCCCTCTGAGGAACTGCTTGAGCAGTGGATGAGAAAAGAGGGGAGGGTTCTGTGTTATAATGAGCTGAAATGGCGGAGACGTGAATTTTGATGGAGGAGAAAGACAGGCCCTTGTGAAGCATTTCAGTTAAGTATTGTAAAATCTGAGGTAAACTGGGCACTGCTGTGCTCATCTCTTGAGATTGGTTCCAGGCACAGAATCTTTTCCATTTGTCAATATAAGATTTTCTAGTACTAGGCCTCCTTGCCTCTAAAATATCCATCACTGATTTACTGAGGGGTGGCAAAGGGGAGATTAGGTAATTAGTCAGGCTTCTTGGTTCAGTGTTTGAAGCTGAGGGTGCAGAATCTGGTTCTCCTGCTGAGACAACAAGGAAGGAGTCCAAGGCAGGTGCCATGGGGCCAACGGTGACACTGTGCAAGAGGGGTTACACCAGTGATGGTGTGGCCAGTCCGGTGCAATCAAAATTGTCCTTGGTTTGTCTTGTTGGTTCTTTAGCAGTACTTTGGAGAGCAGAGGCAGAGGAGGAAAGGCATAAACTGATAGGTTTTTCCAGCTGAAGGACAGAGCATCCACTTTCCAAGCTTGTTTGTGGGGCGTCCTTGAGCAAAATTTGTCCAATTGGTAGTTCTGGGGGGAGGCAAACAGATCTATATCTGGGCTCCCCCATTTGCTTGTGAACATGTTGAAAATTCTTAGTTCTAGTTTGCACTCGTGTGGGTCCATGAGGTTTCTGCTTAGTCTGCCAGTGTATTTAGTTTTCCTGGCAGGAATTGAGCTTGTAGGTGCACTTGGTAGCTCAGGGATGTGTTCCACAATGCCATGGCTAGTCTGCAGAGGGGGATAAGAATGTGTACCCCCCTGCTTGTTTATGTACCACATAACAGTGGCGTTGTCAGTTTTTACCATTAATTGTCCTGGAAGGCTGTCAGAACATTCGGTACAGCTAACATTTATTTTTGACTGATATGCAGGTGCATTTGACTTGGGTTCCATTTGCCCTGAATGCACTTCCCTACCAGATGAGCCCCCCCATGCACAGTCTTGATGAGTCTGGTCATTAGGGTTTGGGTAGCAGGGGGTAGTGTGAATGGCAGTCCCTTGCTTTGGTGGCAGGCCTCTGCCCACCAAAGGAACTCTAGGCGTAGGCAAGGAATGATAGGAATCATTGCTTCTAGATCCTGAGAATGTTGACACCATATGCTTTTTAGATACCATTGTAGTTTCCTCATATGCAGTCTTGCATATGGAATTAGAAGAATGCAGAAGGCCATTAACCCCAAGGCTTGTAGTACTTGCCTTGCAGATAACGGGGTTCTTGTGGACACCTGTTTGAAGTAGGTTGTCAAATGAATGTTTCTCTGGCATAAGGAAAGCCATCTGGGAAGTTGTATTCAAGTTTGCTCCCATGAATATAATTTGTTGACAGGGTGTGATTTATTTTTGTTTATGGTGTACCCCAGACAAGTTGACACCCTTTGTACAAAGGCCAGATGCTTCAAAAGTATGTCCTGGCTTTCTGCCTAAATTAGACAATCGTCCAGGTATGGGTATATTTGAATATTTCTTTACCTGCAAAATGCAATGACTGGAGCTAGGCACTTTGTGAATACCCTGGGCGCAGTAGATAAGCCAAAGGGCAGTGCAGAGAACTGATAGTGTGTATAGCCTGCTTTGAAGCGTAGGTATCTTCTGCAAGATTCCCTGATTGGGATGTGCAAGTATGCTTCCTTTAAATCTAGTGTGGCCAAATAGGTGTCTTTGCCTAGCATAGGGAGCAACTGGTGATGAGTCAGCATCTTGAATTTTGGAATCACCAAAAAGGTGTTTAAGGTAGATAGGTCCACGATAGGATGCCATGAATTGTCATTTCTGGGTACCAGGAAACATCTTGAGTAGAAACCTTGCCCCTTTTCCTCTTCTGGTACCAACTGAATAGCCCCCATGCTTGACAGAGAAGATACTTGCTTTTGGGCCTCTGCCCATTGCTTTGGGGGTAGATCTGGCCACCCGCTTGGTGTTGGTAACGTGTGGAAGTGACATCTTTATCCCTGGGACACTATTTAAAAACCATTTGTCCTGGGTAATGAGTTCCCAGTTCTTTGCATGAAGAGCAATCTTTCCCCCCAAAGGGGCAGTCAGTTGAGAAGGGCTTGGCAGTTTTAAAAGGAAGTCATTGAGACAGTTTACTATAGGGGGGAGTTTTATTATGCCCAGATTTGGAAGTGGAGGCCCCCCACTGCTTAGTCTGGTGCGTTCCCTGGGATTGAAGCCTGGGAGCTCTGCTGGCTCTGGGTTTGGACTGAGAAGGTCTGGAAGAGGCAGGAAAGGACCAATTCTTGGAAGGCCAATGGCTACTAAACCTTGGAGGTTGTACTTGTAAAAAAATATTTAACAGTTTGCATAGATTAAGCTTTTTTTCATTTTTTTTTTAAGAACTTCTTCTGCCTTGTTGCCAAACAGACGGTCCTGGTTTAAGGGAGCATCCAGTAATTTTGCTTTAACATGATCTGGCAAGGATTGCTCCTTAAGCCAAGCATGCCTTCTAAGTACAGACCCAGTTACAGCAGCCCTGCAAGATGCCTCTTGTGAATCAAAACCACATTGCAAAGTATGCTTTCCAACTTGTTCATATGAATGCAGTAAATCCTGTAAATCCTTATTTTCAACATAATCAGGAATCAACATTTTCTGTTTAAGCAATCAAATATGCTGCTGATACTTTCACTTATGAAACTGGCAGTTTAAGGCCCTAATGGCCAAAGCTGCAGAAGTGTATACCTTCTTACCCAATATATCCAGCGTCCTGGAGTCTATATCAGAGAGGGTAGGATTTTTGGGAGTAGTAGCTTTAATGCCCTTAAGTCCCTGTGAAATGGTCTCAGGATCTGCAGTAGGATTTTTAAAAAGGAACTTGAGAGTCAGGGACCCTGTAATGTGTCAGGTTTTCTGAGAGCAGGAGGTAGAGTGTGAGGGGGCCAAGCTAGATTCCGAAAAGGCATCAACAACAATGTCTAGTACAGGAGGTATGGCTAAAGGCCTGTGCTGGGGCAAGAGTAAGAAATCCCAAAGCCTCTTTTTAGAATCAGAGAAATCCCGACTTTCCAAACGAAAATGCTCCCTGAGAGTATGCTAGGTTTCACAAAGAAAAATCCTCTGGGAGGGATGCAGAGGGCATAGAGTCCTCAGCATCAGAATCTTCATAGGTACATAAAGGTAAATCCTGGTCATCAGAGGAAATAGAAAATTCAGAATCCTGATCAGAAGTATCATAAACAAACTCAGTCCTAGGTCTCAGAGGGGGAAGGTTGGCTTCCCTGATTAAAGTAATAAAGGTCTTCAGCCATTCTTATAATTTGTTTTTTAGGCATAGAGGCCTGGCCATGCGGTCTGGGCATCAGTTTTCTAGGCATGGTTTGAGTTTTAGGCCTTGAAGAAGATGGCATTGGTCTAATTTGCAAATCAGTAGGCCTGAATACACCCTAAGAAGCCGGTGCCTGCACAGCGGCTCCGGACCCATCCAAGGTAGAGACATCCACAGGTTCCACAGTTAAAGCATCTCGCAGCATACCGGACTCCGAATGGGTCTCAGTAGAATCTGAAGTAGTGGGCATCAGGGGCTGCGAAAGGGACTCCCTGAGTACCGGCGAACTGGTGACTTGGCTTAGAAGCGTTGTCGGCAGCTTTGGACCTCGGCAGACTGTCTCTATCTTTGCTTTTTTTGGAACGTCTGTAGTCAGATGGCCTACCAACGACATATCTGGATAATTGAACCGAGCACCAAAATATTTAGAAGTGAAAATCTACAGACGACGGATAGTTCGCGGTTTAAATAAGGCACAAAACTGACAGCGAGGTACGTCGTGGTTACGGCCTAGGCAAGGAATACAGTATGAATGAAAATCTTTATGAGGTATTTGCTTTCCACAAGTAATGCAATTATTTACTTTTACGGACATCGGTTTAGAGCAAGAAAAAAATTTCCCCAATGGGGTACTTAGCTTTTAGTTGAAGACTTCGGTTCTGAAACATGAAAACGAAAATTTCAGGAGTCTGCCAACCGGCACTTGCAAACTGCTTCTGCTTCGGGCACCGCACAGCAAGAAAGACTGATGTAATGGTGTCTGCTGCATGTTTTACACCCCTGACGACCTGACGTCATGAAGAAGAGACAGCAACCGACGCAGGACCCAAAACTTTGTTAATCAGGCCAACTGGGGGCTACTGCAAGCAGATAACCCAAATGTGATGACTGCAACATTGAAACACGAAGATCATCATCTAGTGATTAATATTAAATACAGTAATATAACATACACAAACAGTTTTTTGAGTTAAGTTCATTACTGTGGTATCATACACAAGGGAATTGTGCCACAGGAGGATATCTAGACATCTGGTTCAATTTCCAGAGTTTCTGGATGAATCCCACAGTGGGTTGTCATCATGGCAGCTAAGGATATGTGGGAAGAGACTAAAAAAGTAACAGAAAAACTGAGAAACTTGTTTAGGGATATGGATAACATACAAGCAGTGGAAATGTTTTTAGTCTCTGGTTTTATATATGCTCAGGCATATTTATCAATCACAGAAATTACAGTGGACAATCAAAGAGTTGAAGGAATCTATCTAGAAGGGGAAGAGGGCAAGAGTTAAGTGGGATAAGTTGATTCTTACTAGAAAAGGAGATGGTTTAGGGTAAAGTACAGTTGTGTACACTTACTATAAATGCAGATGTTAGAGTGTATTCACTGTTGCAGTCATCACACATGGGTTATCCTGCCAGGGGTAGCTCTCAGTCAGCCCGAACAACAGAGGCTTAGTTCATAGGTTCATACTAGGCTATCTGCCCTAGGGCATTTATAAGCCTAGCCAGAGTGTGTTTGGCTTTCGCCACCCACTTTAAATTAATTTTGCTGTGCCCCTTTTCGAGGTTAGTATACTGTGCCTCTGTCCAACAGTGACACAGAAGTGATACCCGGGGTAAACCTACGATCTCCCATCCACTCATCAAGATTCCTCTTGAAGAGAGCCAATGAGGGACTCTGCCTAACCTGGACTGGGATTTTATTCCAGAGTGAAGGGAGCCTCTGGGTTATGAATCTGTCCCTCCAGCATGTCCTATTTATTTCAGTGTTGAGGTTCAAGTCTCTCGAGCGCGTAGCTCGATGGGATTTGGATTTTGAGGTGCAGCATGTCCATTAATTCCGGGTTGGACATGGCTTTATACGTCAGGCACAGATTGTCTCTGAGCAGGCGGTATGCCACTGAGTAGAGCTGGAGTTTCTTTAACCGGGCAGCATATGGCATCTGTTTGAGCCCTTTGATCCTCTTGGTGAGGTACTTTTGGGGTCTTTCCAGTTGCTGCAGGTATCTGGTAAGGTACATCCCAAAAGGGGCATTGTACTCAATTATGGGCCTGATGAGGGATGAGTAAAGAGGCACGATGACCTCCCCTGATCTAGATGTGAATCCCTTCATGATTAGGTGGGCTATATAAAATGTTTTTCTAACCACTTTGGCCAAGTGGTTGTCAAATGAGAGATTGCTATCAACTTGGATCCCCAGGTTCCTAATTACTTCTTCTGTACTTAATGGATTACCACCTATGTGGCAATTTGTGGGCACTTTGTTTTTGCCAAAGGGGATGACTATACATTTTTTGGCGTTTAGCTTGAGGCCATGGCTCTGGCACCAGTTGTCTGTTTCTATGAGGCCCTTTTGGAGGATGCTTGTGTCGGCTGGAGAGTTGATTATGGCGCCCAGTTTGCAGTCATCTGCAAACTTGGTCAGCCACAGTCCTTCCGTGTTGGCCTGTACCTCCGAGAAATATATACCGAACAAGAGCAGTCCCAGGACTGAGCCTTGTGGGACGCCACTTGTAACTGGTTTGGAGTCTGACATGGCTCCCGCAATTCTAACCATGTGGGTTCTGTCCTTGAGCCAGTTTGCAACCCATCTAGTGACATAGGGGTTTATATTTAAGCTGGTGGGCTTATCTATAATGCCCGAGTGGGGTATTGTATCGAAGGCTTTTGCGAGGTCCAGGTAGGCTGTGTAGACCACCTTCCCCTCGTCAATGGCCTTGGTGACTGTTTCAAAGAAATCGACCAGGTTTAAGAGGCAGGATCGGCCCTTAAAGCCAAACTGGGTAGGATCCAGTGTCTGTAGGTCCAATATCTTTATTTATGAGGTCCATGATGATCCCTTCCGTAGCTTTGCAGACCAAGCTGGTCAGGCTTATGGAGCGATAGTTTCCAGGATCCGTTGAGGCACCACCTTTGTGGAGAGGGACCATTGTTGCTGTACGCCACTTTTTGGGTACATATCCTGTAGTAAGGCTGAGACTGAAGAGTAGTTTTATGTTTGGGTTTAGCTCTTCTTGGAGTTCATGTAGGACGCAGCCCGGGACACTGTCTGGTCTCATTGATGCTGTGTTTTTTTGCTTTGGAGAGGGTGGCTCTTACCTGAGCATCTGAGATGTCAGGGGGGCAGCACTCTGCTGGGATAGATATTTGCCCTTTTGGTGGGTGGGTGGGGGGGGTTTGCGCTGAACCTGTCAGCTAGGATGTTGGCAATGTCTGTGGGTTCGGTGTATTTTTTGTCATTTTGGACTAATTCTGAGCATATCTGGGAATTCCCACCCAGGTTCCTAACATAACTAAAGAAAGCCTTGTGATTATCCTTAGTGTCCTGTGCAATTTTTCTCTCGAAGCTGGCCTTGGACGATTTTATGAGTGCCCGTAGTTTTTTGCTAATACTGATCAGAGATGCCTTCCCTTTTTGGGATTTTGCTCTATCATGTATTAGCTTCCTCCTTCTATTGTACAGTTTGTTTATGGCTGGGGTCCACCAGACAGGACGTCTGCCTTTGGAGGATTGGGTCTTGGTTTTATTTGGGATTTCATGATCCATGCATTCCTGAAGGTGTTCATAGAATGCGTTTATAAAGGATTCTGCGGTCTGGGCCGTATTTTCCACAGGCCCGGGGGCTCTGAAGGATTCCACCTCGGTTTTGAGGAGTGTGAAATTTGCTTTAGAGAAGTTTTTCACTGTGGTTTTCTGGGTAGGGGGTGGGGTCAGGATGTGAATATCCAGTGAGATTAGTTTATGGTCTGATCTTACCAGTGAGGGATACACTTCTGGTCTGGAGCACAGAGTCCCCATGTTGGTGATCAGGTTCAGTATGTTTTCCCCTCTTGTGAGAGTGGTAACAAGTTGTTCCATAGCATTTGAGTTTATAAATTCTAGGAACCTTTGGGCTAGGGTGTTGGAGCTAGAGTAATGCTCCCAGTCTATGTTTGGGTAGTTGAAGTCGCCCAATATAATGATGTTTGGAGAGACCTTCAAATTTTCCAGTGTTCTCAGGAAGGCCGAGTGGGGTTCCTGGGTTTGGGAGGGTGGTCTGTAGCATGCTATAAACTGGAAGGCAGTTTTACCCACTGTTAGTTGCACATGGATAGTCTCCGATGCTTCGTGCTGTGCCACCAACCTGGAGGTGTGGGTATCTTTGACAAATATTGATACTCCCACCTCCTTTTGTGGTTCGGTCCAAGTTATGGGGCCAAAAAGCATGGTACGAGGTATAACCTGGTAGTGCTGGGGTCTCCGATGCTTCGTGCTGTGCCACCAACCTGGAGGTGTGGGTATCTTTGACAAATATTGATACTCCCCCCTCCTTTTGTGGTTCGGTCCAAGTTATGGGGCCAAAAAGCATGGTACGAGGTATAACCTGGTAGTGCTGGGGTGCTCTCGGGAGCCTTGAACCAGGTTTCTGTTACTCCACAGATATCGATGTTCTCCATGCTAAGGAGAGTTTCGAGTGCATGCATCTTGAGGTTTAGACTTCTGGCATTGAGTAGCATTACTCTTAGTTTCTTATCCCTTGTGATACCTATGGAGGTGGGTTTGTCTTTTGAGCCTTGCCTTAAAAAGGCACTACAGGGGTAGCAAGAGCCTTTGCCAATATCCGAAAGCCCAGGGGTGACAGGTGCAAGCCGTCCCTAGTGAAGCATCGTGGCTTGTCGAGCATGTCATCCCAGGCTGACAGGCATTGGATCCCCTTTGAATGACACCAATACTTAAGCCAATTGTTGAAATTGATCATCTTGTCTTCATATTGTGGCATCATTCTTGGTGAGGGTAAGATGCTACTCAAGGTCAGGGTCATACCTGCCCGGGCTACATGCTCAGAGAGCTCCTCTAGGTCTCTTCATGTAGTCCAGGGAGGTATGTCTCAGGTCATTCACACCAGCATGGACAATGACAGAGTCATATTTGTACTTGCCTTGGAGTGACCTGAATGCTTGTGTTATGTGGCAGATCCTAGCGCCCGACAGGAAGCTCACCGTGACCCTCTTGTTCAGCCTGGTGAGCGGGACGTCAGTGTGCCTGACGATAGAGTCACCTATTACAAGTGTATCAGGTGTGTTGTTTAGCCTTAAGGGCTGTGACTGTTCGGCACACTGGCTTTGTGAGCTATGTGTTGCACGTGTTTTGTTTTGGGGTAGCGGTTGCTTAGGTGTCTGCTTTGGAGGTCTCTGCTGCTTAGGCAGATTTTTATTTAGAGCCTCCAAGTATGTTTTTGTGTGTTTATGTGTTTGGTTTGCTGTCATGGTAGGTCTATGTGAGACTGGAATTGTAGTTAGTATTTCTCCATCGGTTGCTGTCGGTCCAGGACTGACGTAAGGTCGTCAGTGGTATAAAAATCAGGCAGCAGATGCCATTCCATCAGTTTTTCTTACCCCAACTGTCAGGAGCCCCCAAATAGGAAGCTAGATTATGGTGGAAGAACACCACCAGTAGAAAGTAAATATCAAACATTTGCTGTAAGGAGAGAGGAAGAGAGACAGAGAGAAGGGGGATAGAAGGTGGGAAACCAGGACTGCAACAGTGAATACACTTGAACATCTACATTTACAGTAAGTGTACACAACTGTACTATGTTCTTCGTGTTTCACTGTTGCAGTCATCGCACTTGGGTTGATTCCCAAAGCTGAAGAAAAGGGTGGAGGCAGTCAATAAGACTGACAGCTGGCTAGGATGCCCTGCAAGACTGCGGTGGCAAAGCCTGCCCTGGATTTGGAGAAGACAGGTAAGGTGGTAACTGCTTGGTGAAGGTATGAACAGAAGTCCATGTTGCAGCCTCCAGGATGTCCTGGTAAGGACCCCTCTGAAAAAAGCTGCAGAGGTGGAGGTTGCCCTGGTAGAATGCGTCCTGACCCCATTTGGGGGAGGTTTCCTTTGCTGTTTGTAGCAGAAATGGATGCAGTGTGCTATCATTTGGAGATTGTTTGGATATGACCTTGCCCCATACCTCTTCAAACCTGTTAAAGCAAAACAATCTGGACAAAACTTGACAAAATGGGGGTACAAATAGGGACATATTTTAAATATTGCTCTTATAAACTTAGAAAGTTGCTAAAGTAACAGGATTTGTTTTAATATACATTTTCTGAAGGATTTGAAGCCTGAAACTCAAATGTATGTCATTTAGTGACTTCAAATCCTGAGATCATTCCAGTGATTTGCCAGGAAAGAGAGGAACAGGCCAAAAATACGAGCCGAAAATCTGTACAGTTGAGACACGTGCCTTGCCTTCTGCCCTTACTGCGAAGCTGACTAGCAAATTGTCAGTTTTCTACCAGATTTAGTCCTATCCAGACAACCTGAGCTGTCTGTGCAAATCTAGAGTGGAGAATCCTTTCCCCCTTGTTTTGTGGGTTAGGAGAAAAGGTGGGCAAATTAATGAATTGGTTGAGAGCCACACTGGACACCACTTTAGGCATGAAGGATGGGTTAGTCCTGAGGGAGACCCTGTCAAAATGGAAAATTATGGAGGGCTCTACAGCCATGAGTGCTTGTAGCTCTGAAACTCTTCTAGCTGAAGTGATGGTCAGAAGCAAGGCTGTCTTCCAAGAGAGGAATTTTAACTTTGCTGAAGCTGCAGGCTCAAAGGGGGTAGGGGTGAGCTTTTCCAACAGAAAGTTAAGGTCCCAAGCTGGGGTAGGAGTTCTTCTGGGTGGTCTTAAGTTGTTAGCCCCTCTTAGGAACTGTTTGAGAGGGTGTGATAAGAGATATGGCTCTGTGCTGTAATGAGCAGAGATGGCAGGGGCATGAATTTTAATAGAAGAGAAGGATAGACCCCCTGTGTAGTAGGGTCTGCTAGGTAACCCAGGATGAGAGTTAGGGAGGGCTGTGCTGTTTCGGCTCCCTTAGCCTGGATCCAGGTGCAAAACTTTTCCACTTGTCAGCATAGGATTTTCTAGTGCTGGGGCATCTGGCCTCACATACAACATCCAGGACTTGTTTTAGGCTGGCAGCTGGAGTAGAGGTAAGGGAATAAGCTAGGCTGCCGGGTTCAGGGTCTGCAATTGTGGAGGCATGAATTCTCCATTTTTTTGGATCAGGAGTGTTGGGATTTGAGGTAGGTGCCATGGTGGCAGGGGTGATAGGCTGCGCAACAGTGGATACCAGTGCTGGCGTGGCCAGTCTGGGACAATAAAGATTGCCCTTGGTTTTCCCCCCTTATTTTGAGCAGTACCCTTGAAATGAGTGGTAGGGGGGAAATGCATAGATAGAGAGGTTTACCCATTGGAAGGATAGAGCATCCACTTTCCAGGCCTTGCTGTGAGGTTCCTTGGTGCTGAATTTGCTGAGCTGATGATTGGAGTGGAAGGCAAAGAGGTTCACCTTTGGGGTGTCCCATTTCTGGGTTACAAGGTTGAAGGTTCTGTGGTCTAGCAGGTTTTTGCTCAAGTTGTCTGCCAGAGAGTTTAGGGAGCCTGGCAGGAACTGTGCTAGCAGGTGTATTTGCATGGCTGGGGCAGTGTGGCAAAGGGTCATGGCAAGCCTGCAGACAGGATAAGAGTGAGTCTCTCCCTGCTTGTTGATATACCACATCACTGTGGTGTTGTCGGTTTCGATCACTAGAGGCCCCAGGGAGAGTAGGGGTCTGAAAGCTGTCAGTGTGTGCTGAACAGCTAACATCTCTTTTTGGTTGATGTGCAGGTGTATTTAATTTGGGCTCCATCCTGAATGCACCTGCCGTTCAGGTGTGCACACCCCAGGCATAGTCTGATGCGTCTGTGGTGAGGGTCTGGGTGGCATGGGGTTGTGAGAAGGGAAGTCCCTTGTGGTTGCAGGCTGCTACCCACCAAAGAAAACCTTTCCTTAGACAGGGCATCATAAGTATGATGGCTTCCAGGTCTTGAGAGTGTTGACACCAAAGGCTTTTTAGGTACCACTGTAGTTTCCTGATGTGCAGTCTGGCATATGGAATGAGTAGAATGCAGGAGGCCATGAACCCTAGAGCTTGCAGGCTTTTTCCTTGCGGATAACTGGGTTATGGTGGCTAGTTGAGAGAAGTAGCCTGTCAGGTAGGCTTGTTTTTCTGGAGTAAGGAATGCCATCTGGGATGTTGCGTCCAGGCTTGCTCCCAGGAATATAATTTGTGTGGGGACAAGTTTTGATTTCTTTTTGTTGATAGTATACCCCAGGGAGGTAAGTAGATCCTTTACAATGGTCAGGTGCTGTAACAGCTTTTCCTGACCGACTGCCTGAATCAGGCAATTGTCTAAGTAGGGGTAAATTTGAATATTACTGTCTGCAAAAAGCAATGGTTGGAGCCATGCATTTTGTGAAAACTCTGGGAGCAGTGGATAAGCCAAAGGGAAGTGCAGAGAACTGAAAGTGCATAGATCCTGCCCTGAAACGTAGATATTTCCTGCAAGATTCCCTGACTGGGCTGTGTAGGTAGGCCCCTTAGGTCTAGGCTGGCTAACCAAGCATCCTTGGAAAGCATAAGAAGCTGCTGCTGGAGGGTGAGCATTTTGAAATTTGGTATCGCCAGAAAGGTGTTTAGAATGGATAGATCGAGGATTGGGCACCAGGTGCCCTCGTTTCTGGATACCAGGAAGAGTCTGGAATAGAAACCATGGCCTATCTGGTCTGCACAAACATGCTGTATTGACTCATGGAGAGCAGGGAATGGACTTGCTTTTTGGCCTCTGCCCACAGGTTTGGAGGATGACCTGGGAACCCTTTTGGGTTGGCAGTGTGTGGAAATAAAATCTGTATCCCTGGACACTATGTTGAGGACCCATTGGTCATTGGTAAGAGGCCCAGCTGTCTGCATGGAAGGAGAGTTTTCCTCCTAGGGGCACAAGCAGGTAGGCAGAGGTAAGGGGTGGAGGTGTAAAGTCATTGTGAGTTCTTACCATAAGGGGGTGGCTTAGCACTCCCTGTTTTTGAAGAGGAGGAACTCCATTGCTTAGATCTCTGCATTCCCTGGGACTGCTATCTGGGTGGGTCTGCTTCCCCTGGGGTCTTGGCTGAGCTGGAGGGGGCCGCAAAGGACCAGTGCTTGGAGGAGCAATGCCTACTGAACCTCGGAGGCTGGACCTGTAAAAAGTCTGTCTGCATAGATTTAGCTTTTTCTTCCATCTTTTTTTAACACCTCTTCTGCCTTGGTGCCAAACAAATTGTGTTTGTTCAATGGTGCATCCAATAATTTTGGATTAACATGGTCTGGCAAGGTCTGTTCCTTAAGCCAAGCATGCCTTCTAAGGACAGAACCAGTGACTGCTGCCCTGCAAGATGCTTCTAGGGCATCAAAGCCACATTGCAAGGTGTGCTTAGTAACTTGGCTTACAGAATGCATAAGCTCTTGTAATTCTTTATTTTCTGCACAAGCAGTAAAGGAATATATTTTGTGTTTGAGAAGTTCCATGGTATGCTGCTATTTCAGCTCGGGAATCCCTGTCTGAGGGGGTGGCATTCTTGGCTGAGGTTCCTTAATTTATTTAGATCCGTGGGAGATGACCTCTGGGTCAGCAGTAGAATTTTTGAAAAGGAATTTGAGAGAGTCGGGGACTCTGTAGTACCGGTCCGGTTTCCTGGGACCAAGAGGAAGAGTGTCAGAATCAAACTGGATTCCATGAAAACATCATCCACAACATCCAGGACAGGAGGAATGGCTAAAGGGCTGTGCTGTGGTAAATTAAGAAATCCCAGGGTCTTTTTTAACTGAGGCTAGTCTTGACATTCCCATTGGAAATGCTCCCTTAAAGTATGTAGGGTTTCACCAAATGAAAAATCCTTGTGAGGAGAGGCAAAAGGAATGGATTCCTCTGCATCAGAATCCTCATAAGCAGAGAGGGGTTGCAGGTCTTCATATTCAGAAAAGTACAGTTGTGTACACTTAAAATAAATGTAGATGTTAGAGTGTATTCACCGCTGCAGTCATTACATTTGGGTAATCTGCTGCAGGTTGCCCTCAGTCGGCCTGAATTCCAAAGTCTTGGGTCCTGCGTCAGTTGCTGTCTTCTCTTCCAAAACACCAGGTCGTCAGGGGTATAAAACATGCAGCAGACGCCATTTTCTTTAGTTTTTCTTGCCCCCGATGTCAGGTGCCCCCAAAAAGGTATATATATAAAGAAGTTCTGTACTCACCATAACATTCCATCTGAGTAGGTAACTTAATTTGTCAGCAACCCGTGGGTATCTGGATCCGACCTGGATCTGAGCCGGCAGCTTTCCAAGCTAAAGATCAGAGCTCCTAGCTCCTCCCCTTACCCATAATACCTGCTACCTCCTTCCAGCCCTCAGATCACGTTTGCCCATTATACAATTTCACCAAGACAAACACAACCTAAAACATCCTAACCTAGCGAATACCAACAAGCTGAATCATTGTATGACTCAGACAATCAAGGATCAGGTTAGGGGGAAGGAGGGGGTTCAGTTGCTGACAAATGAAGTTACCTACTCAGATGGCACATTATGGTGAGTACATAACTTCTGAAGTAGTTAACTTCATTTGATCAGCAACCTGTGGGACAGAGTCCACAGCTACCAAACACTTGGGAGGTCCTTAAGGAAGGATATTCCGGAGCACTGCAGAGCCAAAAGCTGCCCTTCCTCTGGATATAAAATCCAACTTATGAGACACAAAGGTATGAGAGGAAGCCCAAGTGGCCACAGAACAAATGTCATCCAAGGGCACTCGACCAGAACGCAGCAGAAGTAGCCATAGAATGGGTAGAATGAGCGTGCACCCCTAAGGGCTCTGGCCGACCAGATATCTTGCGAGTAAAATGCATTGAGAAATCCATCTAGTTAACGTCACCTTCGATACTGGCTTACCCAAGAAGGGCTTCGCAAAAGAAACAAAGAGCTGCTCTGACTTGCGAAAGGCAGCTGTTCTGTGCAGGTAAAAACACAATCGTCTATGAACATCTAACAAATGAAGTTTGCATTCCCCTTTATTCTGGTAGTTAGGGAAGAAAACAGGAAGATTAATGGACTGATTGATGTTCGCCTCAGAAGCCACTTTAGGTAAGAAGGAAGGGTTAAGTCCCGAGAGAGACTCTGTCCTTATGGAAAACAAGATATGGGGGTTTAGTACAAAGGGCCTGTAGCTCTGACACCTTTCTAGCTGAGGTAACAGCTATTAGGAAAGCAGTTTTCCAAGATAAGAATTTTAGATCAACAGAAGCAGCAGGCTCAAAGGGTGGTCCAGTTAGAGCCTGAAGGACCAAGGTTAGGTCCCATGGGGGAACAGCGTTCCTAATAGGAGGTCTCAAAAGGAAGGTGCCTTTTAAGAAGGTCTTGCAGATCTTAGTGGAAGCTAAAGGACTAAGATTGTCTCCAATGTGAAAATGTGAAATGGCAGCCATTTGAACCTTTACAGTAGAAGAGATGGCCCCTTGCTGAAAAATATGCGATAGGAAATAGAGCACTACTGGGATGGGAGCAGTGAAAAGATCCAAGTTTCTATGAGAGGCCCAAATGGAAAAACGCTTCCATTTGCTGTTGTAAACCTTCCTGGTAGAAGGCTTATGTGCCGCTACCAGGATGGATCTAACTGCAGACGAGATACCGGGAGTCCTGGCAAATAATGGAACTGGATCAACCAAGCTGAGAGCTTGAGGTCGTCCAGATTCGGAGTTTCCAATCACGAAGGATGAGAAATCAGATCCAGGATGGGATCCAAGATCCAAAGAGGAGCTACAAGATGAGAACGCAGGTAGGGAAACCAGGTTTGACGAGGCCAGAATGGGTCTATGAGGATAAATCTTATTCCCCAACCGACGAGCTTTCTGTAAAAATTTTGTCATTAACGGAAGAGGATAAGCATAAAGAAGACCGGATGGCCAAGCATGGACTAGAGTGTCTCTGGGGGTTTCCCCTGGGGGGGGGGGGGGGGGGGGATTAGAGCAAAATACTCGCTGCACTTCGCGTTTGAAGGCGATGCGAAGAGATTGCAGCAAGGCTGACCTCACTTGTGGAAGATCTGTTTCGCTACCAAGGAGTTCAGAGACCACTCGTAAGGCGAGAGGATAGTTCGACTCGGCTTGTCCGCTACGATGTTAGACCGACCCGGAATGTGCGTTGCTAACAGAAAACAGTTGGTGAAAATCGCCCAATCCCAAACTCTCATGGCCTCTCGGCAAAGAGGGTAAGACCTGGTCCCCCCCCCCGTTTGTTGATGTACCAGACCACTGACATGTCTGTCTGAATTGCAATAGTCCCTGGAGGGAGAAAGGTATGAAGAGCTTGCAACGCTAGAAGCGCCGCTCTCTTCTCCAGAACATTGATATGCAGAACGGCCTCTGTCCACGTACCTTGGACAGTTCTGCCCATGCAATGCCCCCCCACCCAAGGCGAGAAGCGTCCGTGGTTACAGTGGGTTGGGGTTGTGGCATAATGAACGGTCGTCCTCCCCAAAGCTCTTGAGCGGATTTCTGCAAACTCTGCTGAGGGGGACTGGAGAGTCCAACAGGTGTTGAAGGATGGACCACTGGACCTGCAATGTCCACTGGAGAACCCTCATGTGCAAGCGAGCGAGCTAAGGGCGAAAGGTTGATTGCTGCTGCCATGGACCCTAAGGCTCTCAGGACCAACTCCGCTGATGGGGTTGGAGATTGAAGGAGTGCTAGAATGTGAAGGGTTAAAGCTGCAAAGTCTGTCCGACGTCAAGAAGCCCTTGGTCTGAAGTGCGTCTATTCTGGCCCCTATGAAGTCTAGGACTTGGACCGGTTGAAGGGACGATTTCTTGTGATTTATAGTGATCCCCAACTTGGAGGCTAAAAGCAAGAAGCAATCCCTGGCTGAGCAGAGTTGATGCCTGGTGGAGGTGGCAAGGAGCCAGTCGTCCAGGTAAGGAAAGACCTGTATTCCCTGAAGTCTCAGGTGGGCCGCTACCACTGCCATGACCTTGAACACCCTGGGAGCTGTGGTGAGGCCGAATGGTAGGACCCTGAACTGGTAATGACTGGACCCCAACCGAAAGTGGAGAAACCTCCTGGATCGCCTGTCCATGAGAATGTGGTAGTACGCATCCTTGAGGTCTATGGAGCACATCCAGTCGTTCTCCTGCAACAGCGGGAGAATGGACTGAAGAGTGACCATCCGAAATTTCTCCTTGGCAATGAAGAGGTTCATTGTAGAAAGGTCGAGAATTGGTCTCAAGTCCCCCATCTTTTTTGGCACCAAAAAGAACCTGGAGTAGTTGCCCAACCCGGACTGGTCTGGGGGGACGTGCTGGATGGCTCTTTTCTAGCAGCTTATTTATTTCTAAAGCTGCAGCCCTCCCTCTGACTGGGTGGAACATCGGGGAGGCGCCTCGACTGAGGAGGAAGGTTTATGAAGAGTATAGAGTAGCCTCTGGATATTATCCGAAGCACCCAGTGATCTGACGTAATGGACTCCCACTGTGCCAGGTGCATCAAAAAGCACCCCCCCCCCTCCCGACTGCCTCCAGAGAGGAGCAGTCGGGCAACCCCTCAGGGATGCTGCGTGGGTTGATCAGAAAGGGGTTCCCGCAACCCAAAATTCTTCGGCCCCCCTCTGCCTCTGGGCCG